>NC_057812.1:719364869-719365336 GCF_018294505.1 Triticum aestivum | reverse complement strand
GTCTCTAGCAAGCTTCTATCAAAGAAATAATTCCAGCTTTTGACTGGATCAATCAAGCTAATTGTGATGGAACACTTATAATAAAAGAGGTAAGGGGATGAGATCTTAATGCTTACAACCATGTATTTGTGCTAGGACCAAATATGATCTTAATTTATGCGCTGAAAGTCACCCATCGAGATGTGCTTGTTACAAACAGAAGTGTGGAATGTGTCCAAATAACATCTTGACCGACACAAATGGGGTTGCATTGATAATTAAGACTATAATAATCAGACAAGAGCTTTGGGCGTTTAGTGACAACACCTCATGAATCCCCATGGATTGGATCCGTGTTACCAAGCTAAACCCTTCTGTCACTGGTGTTCAGAATAAAACTTCACGTTCTCCCTCCCCTTAGCCTCTTCGTGCTTCGATCTCCATGATGCCGGGTACCTGCAGGGAGAAAGATCGAGGACAAGACAAGA
>NC_057812.1:719363720-719364683 GCF_018294505.1 Triticum aestivum | reverse complement strand
CATTGATTGATTGAAAATATGACTTACAATGGATGCCTTGTGCGATGCACAATTATAAGTACTAGACGCCAACCCGGTCTAGGCCTAATATATTGCAAACCACTATTAAAATTAAGAAAGTAATTTCGAAACATTTCTACAAATACGTAAATGTTCATTACAAAGATGTTCATTTATAAGATACACATGAAGGACAAACTGCGGCTCCAAAAATGGAAAATGTGATTATATTGTTCCATATATATATGGATCCTAGAAATTTCACTATCAAGTTATGAAACGGTAAGATTGAAATGGGGACTTACCTTACCTTTGCATAAATCTGTAATATTTTTTCTTCTGGGTGTACGGGCTAGCCTGAAGGATTTATAGATCACCTTTTGGTATTTCAGTATCCGTTGGTCTATACCCTTTGTACCTGAATGGAAATTTTCTCACAGAAACGAATTAGTATAAATAGCATCCAACCAAACACTTATGACGTACAGGAAAGAACAACATTACATCTTTACATTAAGATAGAAGCAGTAGTTAAAAGGTAGTACATTATTAGTTCTACAATTGGCAAGTTCTATGTTGTAATTATGTTTCTGTCATGGATGTATGTTCCTGCTCTTATGTTGTATTCTGGAAAATTGCAACATCTTATATCTCCCATGATTCTAAAAAATGACGCTAATGTTTGTACAAAGAACAATTACCTCTCAAAAGAAATATAAGACACATGTGTAAAGATGATAAGTATTAAGGTCAAATTTATAATAGTAAAAATGGATGAACTAACTCATGTGGCCAAGGTCTAAAATGTTATGACATTTATATCTATGAAACCATATAAATAAAATATACCTAAACCATAGAAGGATTAAAACAGATATAATTATGGACGGGTTAAACCACCAAAAACTTAGGTGATAGCCCAAACATGCAAATTATTAGTTGAAAGAATATTCCAACAATAAT
>NC_057812.1:719358980-719363069 GCF_018294505.1 Triticum aestivum | reverse complement strand
AAAAAAAAAACATTACCTCCAATCTTTAAATTTCTTGTTCGATAGTGGTTTTGCGCCACCACTGTTATCAGAACAGCAGGTAAAATATTAATGTCAGCAACAAACTTCCAAAATCACAGGTACAGATTATCATTTTTTCTCAAGAATTTTCATGTTCAACATAAATAGTCAATGTGCTTTTGTTTTGCTTGTAGAGCAGTACATACCACATACTCATGACATCTCTCAGACCCGTTGATCAAATCTCACAAATAAATTTATCAGAGAACCTGAGACCCATTTATAGATTCTCCTTGATCTTTCACTTGTACCCTGGTAGTGAAATATATTGTTTGCTCTGGCAGGAATTTCATCCTACATCTAGCCAACAAATAAGGAAACGTATAACTTGAGAACACACCACCAGATAGCAGATGCTTAATGGGGAAGTTGTACGTGGGAACGAAGGAGAAGCTGCAAGATCAAGAAAAGAAAATTCAACTCTGGTTCCCCAGTCCAGCAATATGAAAGAAAAATATCCATGTTTTTCGTCATATTTAAACACGAAATTCTAGATCCCTTTTGCCATACGTCACGGAACCGAAAATATATAATAGAACACCTGCACCCAGGCCCTTTCTATCTAGCCATCCATTCTGCGCTTTGCGATTCGTGCAAACACATTTCTCTTTTTTGTTTCTCTCGCATAAAACATGTTTTGAAGTTCAAACCTTTGCAGCGTGGCAAAGCTTTCTATCTAGAATTTAGGATAAATCTTTCAGATTTTTTGGTCAAAAATAAATATACAAAAACTGTTTTTTTAGATTTAAAAATTATTTTTTGTATATTTATTTTTGACCAAAAAATCTGGAAGATTTATCCTAGATTCTAGATAGAAAGCTTTGCCACGCTGCAAATGTTTGAATTTCAAAACATGTTTTATGCGAGAGAAACAAAAAAGAGAAAATTTCAGATAAAAAGTTAGTTGTGTTGCACAGATCTTAAAACAATATTGGACAGCTAGGATAGCAAGGCCCGGGTGCAGATGTTCTAAAAATCCACGTCCGTCAGGGAACCATGCAACTAAGAAACCTGTGAAACTCAATAACTTCTTGAAGCTACATGTATCGACAATAGGTTTAAAAACGGACTACTGATCTAATAACTTAAATAAGTAAACAATCTCGAGGTAAAGGATATGGAAAAAACCATAATCATCATACCTTCACTTAATACTGACAGGAAGGATACCATGCAGATAATCTCAGGTTTAGCACATACTTCATGGAAACACATACGCCTTTCAAAATCTTGTAAACGACATGTCAACTTGTTATGTTGGCTAACATACAGTAACATGGAAACATATTTGCAATTCAAGCCTCCTATAAACATCACTGTGAACTGTCTCTACTCATAAATTACATGGTGCTGCCGAAGGGGATGCAGAGTTACAGACCACCAGTCCATCAGTACCAAACCTACTTTTTTTTTGATAAAATGTTAGGGATCGTGCCGATTTAATGGTTCTTTCTGCTGTAATGGATTTAACTTACAGGATGGAAAATAAAGCAGGGACTACCGTACCACCAGTTATCCACTGTAGTTCGTTCAAGCCTCACCCGTGGCTGCCCAATTAGCCTCAAACTACCGTGAGATAGTGTTAAACTGCAAATCCTACCACCAGTTGTCCGCTTTAGTTCATTCACCAGACAGCTTCACCCGTGGCTGCCCAATTAGCTTCAAACTACCGTCAGATAGTGTTAAACTGCACGTCCTTTGTCAGAAACTTATTATTAGGAGATTATTCACTGGAGAAGAAAGGGATCAGTGAGATGCTGATTTGCTGGGTTGTTAGAAACCAGAATTTCAAGATGTCACAGAGAGGAGACGGTAAAGTAGTGTGATGCTCGAATCGATTGGATCGTTTCCATCTTATCATAGCGACTGTAACATGAGGGTGATGGGAGTAGTGGAGAACGAAGAAGAGCAGCGATAGGTGTTCCTCCACAATGTCGTGATGCAATGTGAAGGGGGTGTTATTCTCTAAAACAGGTTAGGAGTTTGGGAAGAAACTTGCGTGTGCGTGCTGGAGAGAAAGGTAGGCCTGAGCAGTGGCATGAGGGAGGACTGGAGGAGTAAGGTAGATGCAGGTCGACCTACTCCTCGTGGAGTTGTGGTCAGTGAATTCAAGCTCTTCTTGTTGCTTCTTCTTGGATATAGCATGCATGACGGGTGTACAACGGCAAAGAGGCAAATAGGAGTCTCTGGTGCCACCGCTAGGGATCCCTGGAGACATGGGGAAGATGAGTGGATACCTTATAGAAAATTCTGTCCGCCGAGGGAAGATGAGTACATGAAAGACATTCGTCAACCAAGACTCTCAATGATCTATCTTTTTCTTTTGAAACCATTCTTTAGAGAGAACATACTTCCTCACGTTATGACCTTTCTCGGTCATCTTTCGGGTCACAAGTACCCAGCCATTCGCTTTCACGAATGAAAGCATGGAAAACTTTTAGTCTGAGAAAACTTAGACAATAATCAACAATAATGAGCATAAAAATAACCCTACGTTGGTCTAGTTAAAAAAATATGCACATTAAACTTTTGTAAAACTTCCCTTTTATATCTAAATCACCGTTGTGGTAGAATTAGAATAAAACTCATTCTTCTACGTTAATTCCATATCACCGTTGGGCGGAAATGGAAATAATGCATATAACTCATAAACAATGTGATGATAGTATTTCTATTAAACAACTTTGCTAAGAAATTTTCATCATCATCAACTTTATTGCAGCGGAAAACTTTTAATATACATTTCTCAATCTTTATGAAATGCTCTGAAAATTGGTCACTTTGATACAAAAATTATCAGAGATTTGAACATTTAACTATAAGACTCATTGAATTATAATATTATCATCATCAACGTTGGTCAGAAAATAACAATACCATAATTAAACTTTAATCAAATATCTTTCTACTGTCATAGCAGAAGCTATCTGAATCTGATTTCACCCACAAGTGAAAAAACTTCTCTCAAAAAACTGTTCATACAATTAAATTTTCCCATTGGTTTCAATTTAATTGGAGGATAATACTTTTTCTTTCTTTGTAAAAGAGTACTATTAATTATTTACACAGCGGAAAAACATGGATAAAAAATTCATGAACTTTTTACTGTTAAAATAAACTTTTCTTTGACTAAGTAAAAATTCATGAACTTTATTATTTTCTTTATAAATTCTTGAGCATGTCGTTTTCTGAAAATTTTCTATTACAACGTCGATCCAATAATTAAGAGTATTAGCGGAGCACGACAGTGAGTATAGATGTGTAGCAAAACAAACATGCATGTCTCAACACACAATGCACAATTTCTGAAGCTGTTTTGAAGCATTGTGTCTATCAACATGGCTAGTTACTGGCAATCGATGACCGAAATGTGTCTTCGACTCGGTGAAGTTGTTCGCCATCTGAATCTGGCGGACAGTAGAACATCCCATCCTCATTTACATCCTCCTTGTTGTGTATTTTGGGCAACACATTTTGGATGCGCTCAGGCTCTCTTAATAATTCCCATATGTCCTTGTGCCTCTCCATCTCCTCGGACCACTTGATGATCTGGCCATGATTCCGCTAATATTGGCTTTTCTTCAAAAAGTCGTTCATGACAGCCATGGAAAAGTAGCCAGACACATGGGACATTTTCACATTTGGTTATTTATAGAAACAAGCACTAGTGATTAACTTTAACTCTAAATACTATGTTACCGTGTTGTTGAAGTTCTTACACCTGCATAGAGGATCATTTAGAACCTCCTTCAATTTTGTCCATTGCTTTCGAGAGACTTTCTTCAAATCAAAGAAATAAGCCAATCCCTGCGTCGACAATAGTGCAATTGCAATCCAGTGTCGGTCGCTGCATAATAAAAAGAAGAAATTAGCATTGATGAGATCAAACTAGAAGGTTAACTTATATAATAAGTGAGTAAATGTTAACGACTTACTTGTCGAAGTATTTGAAGAGAAATGTGTCCTTTTGCGGATGATTCGCAATCATGCATGGGAACATGTAGTCTGAGATGAGATCCTAGCTAATTT
>NC_057812.1:719357301-719357768 GCF_018294505.1 Triticum aestivum | reverse complement strand
GTCTCTAGCAAGCTTCTATCAAAGAAATAATTCCAGCTTTTGACTGGATCAATCAAGCTAATTGTGATGGAACACTTATAATAAAAGAGGTAAGGGGATGAGATCTTAATGCTTACAACCATGTATTTGTGCTAGGACCAAATATGATCTTAATTTATGCGCTGAAAGTCACCCATCGAGATGTGCTTGTTACAAACAGAAGTGTGGAATGTGTCCAAATAACATCTTGACCGACACAAATGGGGTTGCATTGATAATTAAGACTATAATAATCAGACAAGAGCTTTGGGCGTTTAGTGACAACACCTCATGAATCCCCATGGATTGGATCCGTGTTACCAAGCTAAACCCTTCTGTCACTGGTGTTCAGAATAAAACTTCACGTTCTCCCTCCCCTTAGCCTCTTCGTGCTTCGATCTCCATGATGCCGGGTACCTGCAGGGAGAAAGATCGAGGACAAGACAAGA
>NC_057812.1:719356080-719357043 GCF_018294505.1 Triticum aestivum | reverse complement strand
CATTGATTGATTGAAAATATGACTTACAATGGATGCCTTGTGCGATGCACAATTATAAGTACTAGACGCCAACCCGGTCTAGGCCTAATATATTGCAAACCACTATTAAAATTAAGAAAGTAATTTCGAAACATTTCTACAAATACGTAAATGTTCATTACAAAGATGTTCATTTATAAGATACACATGAAGGACAAACTGCGGCTCCAAAAATGGAAAATGTGATTATATTGTTCCATATATATATGGATCCTAGAAATTTCACTATCAAGTTATGAAACGGTAAGATTGAAATGGGGACTTACCTTACCTTTGCATAAATCTGTAATATTTTTTCTTCTGGGTGTACGGGCTAGCCTGAAGGATTTATAGATCACCTTTTGGTATTTCAGTATCCGTTGGTCTATACCCTTTGTACCTGAATGGAAATTTTCTCACAGAAACGAATTAGTATAAATAGCATCCAACCAAACACTTATGACGTACAGGAAAGAACAACATTACATCTTTACATTAAGATAGAAGCAGTAGTTAAAAGGTAGTACATTATTAGTTCTACAATTGGCAAGTTCTATGTTGTAATTATGTTTCTGTCATGGATGTATGTTCCTGCTCTTATGTTGTATTCTGGAAAATTGCAACATCTTATATCTCCCATGATTCTAAAAAATGACGCTAATGTTTGTACAAAGAACAATTACCTCTCAAAAGAAATATAAGACACATGTGTAAAGATGATAAGTATTAAGGTCAAATTTATAATAGTAAAAATGGATGAACTAACTCATGTGGCCAAGGTCTAAAATGTTATGACATTTATATCTATGAAACCATATAAATAAAATATACCTAAACCATAGAAGGATTAAAACAGATATAATTATGGACGGGTTAAACCACCAAAAACTTAGGTGATAGCCCAAACATGCAAATTATTAGTTGAAAGAATATTCCAACAATAAT
>NC_057812.1:719353086-719355100 GCF_018294505.1 Triticum aestivum | reverse complement strand
AGTCCAGCAATATGAAAGAAAAATATCCATGTTTTTCGTCATATTTAAACACGAAATTCTAGATCCCTTTTGCCATACGTCACGGAACCGAAAATATATAATAGAACACCTGCACCCAGGCCCTTTCTATCTAGCCATCCATTCTGCGCTTTGCGATTCGTGCAAACACATTTCTCTTTTTTGTTTCTCTCGCATAAAACATGTTTTGAAGTTCAAACCTTTGCAGCGTGGCAAAGCTTTCTATCTAGAATTTAGGATAAATCTTTCAGATTTTTTGGTCAAAAATAAATATACAAAAACTGTTTTTTTAGATTTAAAAATTATTTTTTGTATATTTATTTTTGACCAAAAAATCTGGAAGATTTATCCTAGATTCTAGATAGAAAGCTTTGCCACGCTGCAAATGTTTGAATTTCAAAACATGTTTTATGCGAGAGAAACAAAAAAGAGAAAATTTCAGATAAAAAGTTAGTTGTGTTGCACAGATCTTAAAACAATATTGGACAGCTAGGATAGCAAGGCCCGGGTGCAGATGTTCTAAAAATCCACGTCCGTCAGGGAACCATGCAACTAAGAAACCTGTGAAACTCAATAACTTCTTGAAGCTACATGTATCGACAATAGGTTTAAAAACGGACTACTGATCTAATAACTTAAATAAGTAAACAATCTCGAGGTAAAGGATATGGAAAAAACCATAATCATCATACCTTCACTTAATACTGACAGGAAGGATACCATGCAGATAATCTCAGGTTTAGCACATACTTCATGGAAACACATACGCCTTTCAAAATCTTGTAAACCACATGTCAACTTGTTATGTTGGCTAACATACAGTAACATGGAAACATATTTGCAATTCAAGCCTCCTATAAACATCACAGTGAACTGTCTCTACTCATAAATTACATGGTGCTGCCGAAGGGGATGCAGAGTTACAGACCACCAGTCCATCAGTACCAAACCTACTTTTTTTTTGATAAAATGTTAGGGATCGTGCCGATTTAATGGTTCTTTCTGCTGTAATGGATTTAACTTACAGGATGGAAAATAAAGCAGGGACTACCGTACCACCAGTTATCCACTGTAGTTCGTTCAAGCCTCACCCGTGGCTGCCCAATTAGCCTCAAACTACCGTGAGATAGTGTTAAACTGCAAATCCTACCACCAGTTGTCCGCTTTAGTTCATTCACCAGACAGCTTCACCCGTGGCTGCCCAATTAGCTTCAAACTACCGTCAGATAGTGTTAAACTGCACGTCCTTTGTCAGAAACTTATTATTAGGAGATTATTCACTGGAGAAGAAAGGGATCAGTGAGATGCTGATTTGCTGGGTTGTTAGAAACCAGAATTTCAAGATGTCACAGAGAGGAGACGGTAAAGTAGTGTGATGCTCGAATCGATTGGATCGTTTCCATCTTATCATAGCGACTGTAACATGAGGGTGATGGGAGTAGTGGAGAACGAAGAAGAGCAGCGATAGGTGTTCCTCCACAATGTCGTGATGCAATGTGAAGGGGGTGTTATTCTCTAAAACAGGTTAGGAGTTTGGGAAGAAACTTGCGTGTGCGTGCTGGAGAGAAAGGTAGGCCTGAGCAGTGGCATGAGGGAGGACTGGAGGAGTAAGGTAGATGCAGGTCGACCTACTCCTCGTGGAGTTGTGGTCAGTGAATTCAAGCTCTTCTTGTTGCTTCTTCTTGGATATAGCATGCATGACGGGTGTACAACGGCAAAGAGGCAAATAGGAGTCTCTGGTGCCACCGCTAGGGATCCCTGGAGACATGGGGAAGATGAGTGGATACCTTATAGAAAATTCTGTCCGCCGAGGGAAGATGAGTACATGAAAGACATTCGTCAACCAAGACTCTCAATGATCTATCTTTTTCTTTTGAAACCATTCTTTAGAGAGAACATACTTCCTCACGTTATGACCTTTCTCGGTCATCTTTCGGGTCACAAGTACCCAGCCATTCGCTTTCACGAATGAAAGCATGGAAAACTTTTAGTCTGA
>NC_057812.1:719351186-719351943 GCF_018294505.1 Triticum aestivum | reverse complement strand
AAAACTTAGACAATAATCAACAATAATGAGCATAAAAATAACCCTACGTTGGTCTAGTTAAAAAAATATGCACATTAAACTTTTGTAAAACTTCCCTTTTATATCTAAATCACCGTTGTGGTAGAATTAGAATAAAACTCATTCTTCTACGTTAATTCCATATCACCGTTGGGCGGAAATGGAAATAATGCATATAACTCATAAACAATGTGATGATAGTATTTCTATTAAACAACTTTGCTAAGAAATTTTCATCATCATCAACTTTATTGCAGCGGAAAACTTTTAATATACATTTCTCAATCTTTATGAAATGCTCTGAAAATTGGTCACTTTGATACAAAAATTATCAGAGATTTGAACATTTAACTATAAGACTCATTGAATTATAATATTATCATCATCAACGTTGGTCAGAAAATAACAATACCATAATTAAACTTTAATCAAATATCTTTCTACTGTCATAGCAGAAGCTATCTGAATCTGATTTCACCCACAAGTGAAAAAACTTCTCTCAAAAAACTGTTCATACAATTAAATTTTCCCATTGGTTTCAATTTAATTGGAGGATAATACTTTTTCTTTCTTTGTAAAAGAGTACTATTAATTATTTACACAGCGGAAAAACATGGATAAAAAATTCATGAACTTTTTACTGTTAAAATAAACTTTTCTTTGACTAAGTAAAAATTCATGAACTTTATTATTTTCTTTATAAATTCTTGAGCATGTCGTTTTCTGAAAATTTTCTATT
>NC_057812.1:719347792-719350218 GCF_018294505.1 Triticum aestivum | reverse complement strand
GTTCTGTGAGCCGCCGACCCCCACCTCTTTATATAGTGCAGGTGACAGGGGCCCGTCACCCATAGTGGGTTGAGCGCCCCCGATCAGGGCGCGGATCTAAGAGCCCGGTGGGCCATTGGGCCCACACGGTGGAGATCATCCTAACAGTACCATCAACAGCTCTCCTAAATTATTGCCTGACTAGTGCCATCCCGTTTTCTATTCATTTCTACACAGTGGACGTGGTAAACACTGGATCCAACACATTCCCATTGGGGTATTATTTTGCCCGTAGCAATCATGCACATAAGCCCTCTGGACCATCAACCAATCGCCAAGCTTTGCTAGAAGTGCTTGGCTGAAGGACGCATATCACGAAAATACATACCACCCTTTGACTTGGGGAGCATCATTTTGTCCCAATTCAACTAGGACATCTTCCTTTTTCCTTTCTTTAGGATCCACCAACATATGTCGGACTAGCTTGAAGTGAACAATATTTCCTTGTTCCCAGAAAGCATCTCTCTCCCCCTTATCTTGCTTCCCAATACATGAAACAGCAAAGTAAAAGAAACCAACCCCACGAATGTGAAATGCACACATTGCAGCTACAGCGGCAGGGAGCTAAGTGGAAGTTCTCACAGGCAAGACCTGTGCGCTTTTAATTACAGGTATGGGAACGACGGCATAAACACAGCCTTGTTGAGCCGGGGCGTACATGGTGAAGGCAGAATCTGACGGAACAGCCAAGAAGGCCAGACGAATGTATGGGGTGCGGGTGCCAGTGTGTGTCTTTCTGTCTTTGCCACGATAAAAGGCTTGACACCCATCATGTCATGTCAAACACCCGTGCTACCACCACGTGAAGCATTACCCCAATCGACTAAGCTGCAGTCTTTGAGACGAAGGATCGCACATGCAGAAATATATATCTACTCTTTACTCAAATAGTACCAATCATCCAAGCACCTTCTCGTTTGCTGCAACTCCCACGAGCTCCTCAAATAGATAAACACTAGATTCACCATAGTACGACCAACTTTCTTAAAACATTAAGGTAACTAGACAAAAGTTCATGGAACACAAGGCAATAAAAACTCACAAGATTCTTCCTAAATACGAATACTATCTATATAAAGCTAACCTAGCAAAAAGATATTGCACCAACAAGCAATGGATCGAGCCAAACCTAAACTACAAAGGCATCATGGAACATAGTCCCGGTCTAGGAACTCCCTCAAAGGTTCTTCTAGCGCCTCTATAACAGCTTCCCACCCAGCGGTCGTCGGGTAACTCTCGTCCCAGTAGAAGTTCTTGTCAGGATTCTTGCATAGGTCGTAGAGGCGCTCCCCTGACGGGCTAACCTGTCCACAGTACCCCAGCTCGGTAGAAGCCTCGCAGCAAGGTGTCAGCTTGCGCTTGAAATTGTTTGACTGCTCCGATCCTTCACCTGCATACACATAGTTCCAACAGATGTTGAATAAAATGCATACATGTGAAACCAGATTTAATTTGGATCATGTGTGTGCAGACATATAAAGTACTTACCAGGGGCGTGATTGACGATGTCGGTGAAGGCAGTGTAGAGGTCCAGTATGTGGGCATTATTCTTGTTCCCCATCAGGTGTTCTATATTGTTGTTGTGCACAGTTGCTGCATAGTTAGCCAGAAGGTCGCATGTCGTGTAGTTGTTCGCACTAGTCCGCAAAGGCGTGCAGCCAATGGGATGCATGTTGTTCACTAGTACCTTTCTCACACCTAGCCTCTGTAGCTTCCTCACGTTCTTCGCAATGTCGGTCGTCACATTCCCAATATAACTATCGATCTGCATGCAAGAGATGTTACTTGGTAAGAAGCTCGGTATATAGTAATTGCATACTGGTTAGTGTTTGCAAGTTTGAGTCTGCTAACTACTACTCACATCATCGAAGCTACTCAAGAAGGCATTGTCGACATTGGCACCAGTCATGTAGTCACTGCCGGAGATGGAGACGAGAGCGACGGAGCTCTGAAGCTGTTGTTTTGAGATGACCCCAGTATTAAGTAGCCTCGTGAAAGCATTAACCTGTGTGGCAAGGGTCGGCACCTTCTTGTCCGGCACCTCATAGACGCCAGAACCGCCGAAAGCAAAGGTCATGCCAGATGGGTCGCAAGATAGATGTGGCGTGAGCCTGTACGATGGAGGGGCTTCATTGAGGCCCAAGATCCTTGCTGCAAGGGAAATAAATCAATAAATATGAAGGATTATTTTTAGTACAACACATATAAGATTGTAAGGGTCAGAACTAAATGATCTAGAGCCTTGATATGATGGATTATTTTGGATGGTCTTAGATATAAGGTTGTACGTGCTCAAAAATATTTTTTCTATCTAGCATACCAGTATATATCTAGCTACGTACCGATGAAGTCAGATTGAATCCAATAGTTGGAAAGGCGTCCAGTTG
>NC_057812.1:719344260-719345070 GCF_018294505.1 Triticum aestivum | reverse complement strand
TTTGAGATAAACGAATACTTTTTGTGTGTTGCACACACTCAAATACTTATTAGTACAACCCCAAATCCGAAATACAATGTATGTGAAGTCAATACAACACAAGATACATATGGACTAGGTGCAGCGTGCAAATTCGTCGAGAGGCAATTACAAACCGCTACATGTAACTGATTCATATATTCCTCTTAGTTCCCTATGTAGCGACTTAATTAAAATCAACATATCAGAGAGTACAATACACATATAGTATTCATTGTTTTAAAGACAGAGTATGTCGATCGAACATCAGACGGCTGTGATCTTTTCGATGCTTCGCCTAGTTGAACTGCTACACACATCGTAGCTTGGCTGAGAAAAAAACAAGAATGGTTTGAATAAGACAAAGTGTTTGAGGTGCACAGTATGTACTTAAGTAGAACAATAAATTGTTACCATCCATGAGTATGAAACTATATAGTTCACTTGTTATTTGTTCCTGCAGACTTCGGTTTTCCGGCACCATGAGACTCCTTATCATGCCCCCTTTGACTGTTGCTTGCTGATGACTGCCCATTCCTATTGGTCGATGATGGGGAATGAGGTCTAGGTTGATCTGCATTCACGCAAGGTCACAGGGAGATGACCAAAGTAACTTTAGCAAACTCATTTTGGACATGGAATGAAACCTAGATAAAAATTGCTGAGAAAAAAAGCAGATGCCACGTAATGTACATATGTTCACTGCAGTCTAGTGTGTTATGCGCCAATTAGTACTCCTTCCGTCTATGTATACAAGGCCATTTAGGTGGTGTTTGGTTCTCTAGTCCTATG
>NC_057812.1:719322028-719341889 GCF_018294505.1 Triticum aestivum | reverse complement strand
AGCAATAATTTGGCCATACATGTAGTTTAATTTATCATGTTTTTTAAGTTATAATATCTCAGCCATAGAGACAATATTTTGGCCATACACGTGATTTAATTTATCTGGAAACTTTTCTAGAATTACAAGATCACTTATTTAGGTCAAGTTTGTATGCCTTATACATTAAAAATTCCCTCCTTCAGCCAATGCAAAGAGAGCTTTAGAAAATGCAGAACTCAGAAACCTATTAGTTGGTCCCCTAAAATACCTAGGGTATATATATTTATCCCTCTACTCATTACTGCCTCTACTTGTGCGGATGACATGAAATTATTTGAGAACTTATGTGCCTCTTGCATTCTGTAGTAACCAGCGCAAATATATCCTATGGCTATAATTCCATTCCACTCCTGGCCTTCTTAATTTATTCTCTCACACCCCCATCAATGGCCATGTAGAATTCGTTTCCTTTCTGGCTTATTCATTCCATATGCATGGCCTTCTCTCTCCCTTACTTTAATTCCTTTCCTCCGTGGTTCATGGCAATGACTATATTTTCTTTCCTCCATAAGTCATATATAACTCAGGAAAGGAAGTTATTTCTCTTACTTCTTTTCCTCTCGCTCCTCCTCCTTTTGATTCCTTAATAGGCGGCTTATCGGTTTCAACTCAGAAACATATAAAACTTGGTGGAACTTGATCGAAAGGAGCGAGGTGGGACTATTTATAGCAAAACGATCTGTTTCCTATCACATACCATACCATAGCTGAGTTGGCTCCCATGATCTATACGTGATGGCGAGGTTTCGAGTTCGATTGCCCCATGGTCCTATATTTTTTCGTTGCTCCTCCATTGATTTTAGAAAAAATGAGAGGAGACCTACCTCGGCCCATAATAGTTTGTTCAAATATGGGTCGGTGTATAAGAAAACTATTAAGCCTATGGAGAACTATGAAAGTCTCTATCCTTTAATATTTTTTTTTGGCAAATATCCTTTAATATTAGGTAAAGATAAAGATAAAGATAAATGGAGTAGCTAGTTAGTTAGTACAGTAGCATGCATGCGATATAGGGGTATTATGCAGTGGTGAGTCAAGTAGGTGTGAAAGTCTCCATCCTTTAATATTAGGTAAAGATAAAGATAAAGATAAATGGAGTAGCTAGTTGGTAAGTACAGTAGCATGCATGCGATATAGGGGTACTATGCTGTGGCGAGTCAAGTAGGTGGGCTTCATAGGGCTCTAGCCTACCCTCCAAAAAAATGTATTATTTTTTAATACTACTCTTCTTTTCAGGTCAGCCCATTAGCCCGACAGAGGCACCAGCAGAACAGCCCACACGGCCACACCAGAGCAACGAAGCACGCATCGAGGGTTCCAGCCTCCACGCACGCCGCACAATCCACACGCCGACACGCGCATCCGGGCCCCAGACCAAGCGTTCGTCGGCGTTGGGGCGGACGGCGGCGGACCATGCAACCGGCCGGGGCGTCGGACTGCCGGAGCACCGCGCCAGCAGCTAAGCGCGCGCGCCTCTCCGACGACGGCGACGAGCCAAGGCGCCAACTGGCCGCGGCCAACCCTAGCTGGCCATCGACCGCCGGCGGCCGGCTGCTACTCGGCGCCAGACTGCCAAGTGCCAGCCAAGCCTTTAAGTCGGAGAATCGGAGGTGTACTGCTGCTGTTGCTGCTGCCTGCTGCTGAAGGAGTTGAGGCGTTGACGTGTGCTCACTGCTGGCCGGCTGGGTAATTTGAATCAATAATTTTGGTACATTTGTAGTTGCTACTTGTTAGTTCATGTTATCTTAATTAATTTAAGTCCTATTCCTATGCAAATTATTTGCAGATTTGCAGAGATGAAGAGAAAAAATACAAGCATAAACAGTTTTGTTGAAGTAGTTCAAGTACTCCTCGTGCCGAACCTGATCCTATCCCAGCCAGTCCACTGATCCCAGCGAATGTGAACCCAGATCCCCTTTCCCTGGCTGTAGTGACCATAGTTCCTACTTCAACTAATGAGAGACCTGATCCCTCAACTCCAAGCAATGAGAGAAATGACACCACATTTGATGAGAGTACAAACCAACCAAGAATGCCTATACTAGAATTTCATCCAAGTCAAATTATTGCTGATCCAGGACTTAGAATACCAATAGAAGATTATGCCCCTGAAATAAGAAGTGATGTGAGAAGAGCTTATTTGTTGAACAAGCGAAACAAAGCTATTGGGCATAAATTCAAGAAGACAAAAGATGGTAAAATTTGGAGATCCTTTCAGCGTGCGTGGTTTGACAATTTTGATTGGTTGGAATATAGTGTGGATAAGGAGGCTGCGTTTTGCTTTCATTGCTTCCTTTTCAAGAAACCATCCCAAGCCATTAGATTTGGCAATGATGTTTTCACAAAAAATGGGTACACTTGTTGGAAAACAGGTTTAGCTAGTTTTGAAAAGCATGTTGGTGGTCAATCTAGTTACCACAACATTGCTAGGGGAGATTGTGATGATTTCAACAATCAACGAGCAAGTGTGGCTACCAAATTCCGAGTGTATAGCAAAAAGGCTGAGATATCTTATAAAATCCGCCTAACTGCACCATTGGATTGTGCAAGGTATCTCATAGCACAAGGTGAAGCTTTTCGTGGGCATGATGAATCCTCCACTTCCATCAACAAGGGCAATTTTAGAGAGTTATTGGACTGGTATAAGGACAAGAAGGAAGATGTGAAGGATGCATTTGACAAGGGGGCTGGAAATGCACAAATGATTTGTTCTGACATCCAAAAGGACCTTGCTACAGCTTGTGCGATGGAGGTAACCAAAGTTATTAAGAATGACATTGGAGATAAGAATTTCTCAATACTTATTGATGAGGCTAGAGATTGTTCAATAAAGGAGCAAATGGCGGTGAGTTTGAGGTAACACATACCATCTTTTAGTGTTTTTATATTGCACTAGTAATGTTTACTAATCTGATTTCGTGATGCACGTAGATTTCTAGATGATCATGGAGTGCTCCAAGAGAGATTCCTTGCCATTAAGAACATCACATATTGCACATCTGCTGGAATTAAAGAAGCTTTAGTTGATGTGTTGGAATATCATGGTTTGTTAATTTCCAGGCTACGTGGTCAGGGTTATGATGGGGCTTCAAATATGAGAGGGGAGTTCAATGGTTTGCAAAAATTGGTTAGAGATGAAGCTCCGTATGCATTCTATGTTCATTGCTTTGCTCACCAGTTACAATTGGTGGTTGTCACCGTTGCTCAATGTTGTCCTGCTATTACTGATTTCTTCAATTATATTCCCTTGATAGTGACTCAAGTGTGTTCATCTTGTAAAAGGAAAGATGCATTACTTGCCAAACATCAAGATGAATTGTTAGATTTGATGGAGAATGGAAAGATTTCAGCCGGTACCGGGTTGCATCAAGAATCTAACATAACAAGACGAGGAGATACTTGTTGGGGCTCACACCTCAAAACCTTGCTTCGTATATTCACAATGTGGAATGCTGTGGTGGATGTGCTAGGAATTGTTGTGGCTGATGCTCGGGAACACACATGCCAAGGTGGAGCTAGAGGTTTGCTTAAAAACATGGAATGCTTTGAATTTGTGTTCATCATGTTCTTCTTAATAAACTTTATGAGCAACACAAATCAACTATCCCAAGCTTTGCAAAGGAATAATCAAAATATTGTTGAGGCCATGCGTTTGATCTTGGATGTGAAAGAAAGCTTGCGGGACATGAGGGACAATGGTTGGGAGCCTTTATTTTGCCAAGCCAAGAACTTTTGTGAAACACATGATATTGATGTGCCAAACATGGATGATCTTGTTGAAACAATGGGCCAATCTGTTCGCACTAAGAAGAAGGTGACTCGGCTTCACTGTTACAAGGTTAGCATATTCAATGTTGCCATTGATGCAACTATCACCGAGATGAATCACCGATTCAATGAAGTTTCCACCGAGTTATTGGATTGCATGTCTTGTCTTAATCCAGCAAACAACTTTGCAAAGTTTGACGTTGACAAACTTATTCGTCTTGCTAAAATTTATGATGAGGACTTCACAGAAGCTGACCGGTTGTTGCTAAGAGTACACCTCCCCAGATTCCTTATGAACATTAGGAGAAGTGATGAATTTAATGGATGCCGGGATGTCCACACTTGCTCATTTGATGGTTGAAACAACGAAACACACAACTTTCCATTTGGTATATCGCCTCATTGAGTTGACACTCATTCTTCCTGTAGCAACTTCGTCAGTTGAGCGAATATTTTCAGCAATGAAGATCATCAAGACAGATTTGCGCAACAAACTATCAAATGATTGGCTAAATGATTTAATGGTGTGCTATTGTGAGAAAGAGATATTCAGAAGCACTCACGATGACAAAATCATGATACAATTTCAGAAAATGAGTGATCGGAAAGGACATTTGCCTTAAGAGTTTAATGTGATTCCTTAGAGGTATATATGTTAGTGTTACTAGTTTTAATACTTACATGTGCATGACTTATTGTTGTATCACTAACAAGTGTGCTAATTTGGACAGATGGCTTGTGGTTGGTGACTTGAGCGAGGGATCTTGGGCATACATCTCTATATTTTGGTGTGAAGCTATTCTATAACTACAATACCAGTAGCAGTACTAACCAGTAGTAAGAAGCAACATCTCATTGTCTTTTGTTATTGATTCTCTCGTACTTTGATGCCTTGGTCTGTGAATTGTATGAACCTTTCTGGTATGTTTAAATGAATACTGCATGCTTTAGTTAGTATTCTGGGAAAGTTTGATTACATTTCGGCAAAAGGACAAGGAGATAATGGTTATTTAGCTGTACAAATTCAAATTTCAGCTCAAAATTTAATATTTTTCAAAAATCCCAAAACAATTAGAGTCAACACTAGATGCTTCCAGTAGTATTCTGTGGTATTCTCAGCTCATTTGGATAAAAGAATTACGAGATGATGTTGTTTCTCTTGAAAGGAACGTTTCATTTTTTTCTGCCGTTAACTTTGAGCCCACCCTCTAATTTTGTTCTGGATTCGCCACTGGTACTATGTACTTAGTCAGTGCAATGGTAAGAAGCTCACCCTTCGCCTTTTCATTCTTGTTGTTGGACGCCATAAGCTTAACCATTTGTGAGGTAGATTGAACTATGATGCCAAATGCTTGCGGAAAATTTTATTCTTATAGAGGCATACGGAGCGGGAATTGTAGAAATTGCATCAATTAGAGCGATCATGACATCTAATGAGAAACTATTACATGTATAATTATTAAAATTAAATTTTGCACGACTTGATTACATTGACTAGGAGTGTATGAACTGCTTTGAGTGAGTGCTAATGTCATTAAATGTTTAATTTGACCCATGGCTTTTGCTTTGACAGGATCTACCTAGTCAATGGAATATGTGTCGACTGCACACGGTCCAGAAAGTGGACAAAAATTATTGGAAGTGAATTAAAATTAATGCTCAGTTCTCTGAACACGATGTACAAACCACATATGAAATATATTTCTAGTCGCAATTGAGACTGGTCACATGTATGTGTTTTTTTAGAATGTCACATGTATGTGTTGTGATCACCTCGTCCATAGATATATCTTTCAACCTATATGTATTAGTAGCTAGAAGAAAGGCACAAAATGACTAATGAAGTTTACATTTCTTTTGCTCTAGCTAGTAAACGGCACGAAATGTACTACTCCCGGTGTGAACATGATATTCTGCAACAAAAGCTGGATCATGTGTAATTTCCTTGACCTTGTCATTCAAATCAGGACAAGTCTTTTGAGAGTTAATGTGGCGGCTCTTTAGCTTTTTTCGATAAAGAGTGGCTTTATTGACTCAAAATATAGCATCGAGGATACAATTATAATGAGCTACACCTGGCCTCTGCATAACTAAGATGCACACAGCCAATACACACAAAGAAGCATGCTAGCAAAGGCAAAAAAGAAAAATCCCGAAGCATAGAAAGAACGATTGACAATGTATAGTGACAACCATCATAGCTAGCTAGGTCCTACTATTCAGCACGGACAACTACTGGTATACATAGGGTATAACTATCATGGCGCACTTTTCATTGTTTGACTTGCTGATGTATATGCGTACATACAGTATACTTTTCCTTAGTCGGCGCTCGAAGTTGGAGCGGCAGATCATGGTAACACCGCAGTTCTGAGACAGGAAGACGGAGCGGCAAGCATGCGGCCACCTGATCAGCTGGTACCCTTGTGGGCAATCGGCGAGGTCACACCGGTGCGGCAGTCTCTCCTCCAATCGGTTCCCTAGGATGAGGCAGCAAGTTAATGTGTGTGGTGGTGCTATAGCACTCGATCTGCAGATTGAGGCGACCACTGATGGCTCTTGGTTAGGGTTCCTCTCTCTAAATATAGTTCGTACGGTGGGCAGCTCGTTTTGGAGAGGTTGTCGGATGCAACCGAAAGGCTCCTTTGTGAAGTGTGGTCGCTCTCACACCGACAAGCTTGCCTTCGGCATTGAGATGTGATCTACGGATAGCGGCTTGACAGAGAAGGCATGGCTGTGCAGTGACGACGGTGGAATTTCTAGCCAAGCGCCTGTAGTTGTTGGGATCACAGAAGAGTGGTGGCGACAACATACGACAAAACCGATTTGGTGGTGCTTCTTGAGAACATGTTATCGAGCTTCGTGGTGAAACCCCAAGGTCTAACCCTAGTGGGTTATATCTAGCAACGATGTTATTGGGTTATTACCGTATTTGAATCTTTGACAGGATATGTTCGAACTTGATCTTCTTGGTGAAACATAGATTCTGGCCTCTAGTGATTGGATCCAGTGGCAATGGCCCTTGATCATCATTCCTTCTTGAAGGCATTATTGTTGAACACTTGCTGGGCCACACCCTCACCCAACAGCGCCACCACCATAAACACACCTAGTCGGCCCTAGCCAGCATCCCGACATAGCATGCACCTCCGCGCCCAATGCGCGCTCGCACCACTCCATTGAGTGCCACACACCACTATCACGCATGCATCACCAGGTGAGCCCTGATGCGCATGAAACGCCCCGCCAGGTCTTTGTTTGCGGCCCTCCAGTGGAGGCGCAGTGAGAGGATAGGAGGGAGAATGGCCTAGAGGCATTTGTAGAGTGTTTTTTTTGGAAAAGGAGGTTAAACCCCCGAGATCCGCATCAATCGATGCATACAATTATCTTTATTAATTATTCAACACTAACTAGAACATATATACATCAAGCCACCCGAAGCTACCACTCACACCTGCAAACTCGATAATGTGGAGTGCTCTCACTCGCCAGATCTAAAACCGGTGTCATGGCTGATCCATCCAGATAACATATTGGAAGCAACTACCGGTGCAGCAGACCTAAAGCATACACCACATGCACACGTTTCGAAAGCTGCCATCATCATCGAACCGCTAACCCATCATTAGGAGAGAGATCCGCATCATCCTTGCCGGTCCGGCTATCCATTGACGCCTAATACGTCTCTAAATTTTTGATTGTTCCATGTTGTTATATTATCAATCTTGGATATTTTATAATCATTTTATATCATTTTTTGGTACTAACCTATTGACATAGTGCCAAGTGACAGTTCCTTTTTTTCCGTGTTTTTTACATCGCAGAAAATCAATATCAGACGGAGTCCAAATGCCACGAAACTTTACGGAGATTTTTTATGGACCAGAAGGAACATGATGGGCCCTGGTTGCACCTGGGGGGGAGTCACGAGGAGGGGACAACCCACCAGGGTGCGCCAGGAGGCCCAGGCGCACCCTGGTGGGTTGTGCCCACCTCGGGTGCCCCCGGACCGCCTCTTTGCTCTATAAATACCCCCAAAATACCAGAACCCTAGGGGAGTTTACGAAATATTCATCCAGCCGCCGCAGAGTCCAGAACCACAATATCCAATCTAGACACCATCTCAGATGGGGTTCACCACCTCCATTGGTGCCTCTCCAATGATGCGTGAGAAGTTCTTTGTAGACCTTCGGGTCCGTAGTTAGCAGCTAGATGGATTCAACTCTCTCTCTCTCTTGATTCTCAATACAATGGTCTCTTGGAGATCCATATGATGTAACTCTTTTTGCGGTGTGTTTGTTGGGATCTGATGAACTTTGAGTTTATGATCAGTCATATCTTTTTGTATCCATGAAAGTTATTTGAGTATCCTTGATCTCTTATACGCATATTCTCTTATAGCCTCATATTTCTTCTCCGATATTTGGGTTTTGTTTGGCCAACTTGATCTATTTATCTTGCAATGGGAAGAGGTGCCCAGTAGTGGGTTTGATCTTACGGTGCTTGATCCCAGTGACAGAAAGGGAACCGACACGTATGTATCGTTGCTACTAAGGATAAAAAGATGAGATCTATATCTACGAAATAGATTAACAGATCTTGTCTACATCATGTCATCGTTCTTATTGCATTACTCTGTTTTTTCATGAACTTAATGCACTAGATGCATGCTGCATAGCGGTCAATGTGTGGAGTAATAGTAGTAGATGCAGGCAGGAGTCGGTCTACTAATCTTGGATGTGATGCCTATGTAATGATCATTGCATGGATATCATCATAATTATTTGAGGTTCTATCAATTGCCCAACAGTAATTTGTTTACCCCTCACTTGCTATCTTTCTCGAGAGAAGCCACTAGTGAAACCTACGGCCCCCGGGTCTTCTTCCTCATATATTTTCTTGCGATCTACTTTTCCTTTGCATTTTTATTCAGATCTTTTAAACCGAAAATACAAAAAATACTTTGCTGCACTTTATTTTATTTATGATCTATTATTTCAATCTATTACAAATTTCTGGCATTGTTACTCGAAAGGGATTGACAACCCCTTTAACACGTCAGGTTGCGAGGTGTTGTTTTTTGTGTGCAGGTGCTGTTTATGTTGTGTTGCTTGGTTCTCCTACTGGTTCGATAACCTTGGTTTCATCACTGAGGGAAATACCTACCTTCGATGTGCTACATCATCCCCTCCTCTTTGGGGAAATACCGATGTAGTCCTAGCAGACAGGAGTTTTCTGGTGCTATAGTCAGGGAGCAATAAAAAGGAATTTCTCGCGCCGTTGTCGGGGAGGATCTTCTACATAACCAGGTTCCTTATCACAAATCTCATCTCCTCGCAATTTACATCATTTCTCATTTTCCTCTCGTTTTCCTCTTCCCCACTTCACAAAATTTGTCGTTTTATTCACCTCTCTTTTTCTTTTGCCGTTTTCTTGCCAGATCTGTTTTTGTGTGTTTTCTTGTTTGCGTAGTCATGATGCCTCAAAGAAAATATTATGATGTTCCTTACCCAAATATTTGCTTGAAATTGAGAGAATTACTAGGGAATATATGACTACACAATTTGAGCACAATAAGTATTTTACTAAAGAACTTAAGGAGCACTTTGTTGTGCTGGATGCTATCACAAAAAAAACTTGATGATACTAGTAGAGAAGTTTGCAATCATGAATCTAAGTATGCTTTTGCTAAAAGTTTGCTAGGAAAAATATCCGATGCACAAGATACTCTATTAAATCAAATGGCTGCCAAACCAATCTCATTAGAGGATAAAAGTGATGAAGATCTTAAAATGATTGGTGTTTCATCTATTGATTCCTTGTTTATAAAGATAATATTGATGAAAAAGGGACTGGAGAAGATTCAACTTTAGGTAGAAGGTGTCCCAATATTTCGGAGGGTAAAAATCTTGTTGAGAAAATTGATGAAAGTGGGTTTGGAGAGGTCAAAACATTAGCTAGTGATGTACCCACTCTTTTGGATTACAAATACTTTAATTATGATAGTTTCTCTTTGATTGATTGTATTTCTTTGTTGCAATCCATGATAAATTCACCCCATGCTTATGAACAAAATAAGGCTTTTACTAAACATATTGTTGATGCTATGATGAAAGCTCTTGAAGAAAAATTGGAATTGGAAGTTTCAATCCCTAGAAAATTTCATGATGAGTGGGAACCTACTATAAAAGTCAAGATTAAAAACTATGAGTGTTTTGCTTTGTGTGACTTGGGTGCTAGTGTTTCTACAATTCCGAAATCTTTATGTGATGTGATTGGTCTTATTAATCTTGAAGAATGTTCTTTGAATTTGCACTTGGCAGATTCTACTATTAAAAAGCCTATGGGAAGAATTAATGATGTTCTTATTCTTGCAAATAGAAATTATGTGCCCATAGATTTTATTGTTCTTGATATTGTTTGCAATCCCTCTTGTCCAATTATTCTTGGTAGACCGTTTTTACGCACTATCAGTGCCGTGATTGATTTGAAAGAAGGCAATATTAAGTTTCAGTTTGCTTTGAGGAAGGGTATGGAACACTTCCGTAGAACTAGAATTAAGCCACCTTATGAATCAATCATGAGGGCATCTTATGGATCTCGAACCAAAGATGACAAAACTTAGATCCTTGCTCTATGCCTAGCTAAGGGCGTAAAACTATAGCGCTTGTCTGGAGGCAACCCAACGAATAAATTTTCTTTTTTCTTTTTGCTTTCTGTTCTTGAGTGTTTACACAAATATGCTACTATTATGATTGTGTTATTTATGTTTTAATTAGTGTTTGTGCCAAGTAAAGCCTTTAGGATCTTCTTGGGTGATAATTGTTTGATATTGCTGAAAAAACAGAAACTTTTACGCTCAAGGAATTAATTTTAATTTTTTACCAGAGAGCGATAAAATATCCATTCTACTTGAAGTATATCAATATACAAATTTCTCAGGTCGTCCTAATTTTTCAGAACTTTTGGAGTTACAGAAGTATTCGATATAGTCAGATTGCTACACACTATTCTATTTTGACAGATTCTGTTTTCTTTGTGTTGTGTGCTTATTTTGATGGCTCTATGGTTTTGTTTGATGATTTTTTGCCATAGAAAAGTTGGAATACAGTATATATAATACAAGAACAAATATGAATTTGTTTGATACAACACGTATAGTAGTGGTTTATTATTCTTATACTAACGGGATCTCATGAAGGTTTTGTTGAGTTTTGTGTGATTGAAGTTTTCAAGTTTTGCATTATCTTACGATGGATGAAGGAAGGATGGAAGAGCCTAATCTTGGGGATGCCCCGGCATCCCAAGCTATTATCAAAAAATGAGCAACCAACTAAGCTTGGGGATGCCCCCCGAGTGGCATCCCCGCTTTCTTCCAACAACTATCGGTATTTTACTCGAGACTATATTTTTATTCGTCACATGATATGTGTTTTGCTTGGAGTGTCTTGTATGATATGAGTCTTTGCTTGTTTTATTTTTTGTTTTAAGTCATCAATCCTTGCTGAACACTCCTATTTGAGAGAGCCAAAGTTATGTCATGACTTATTATAATTGCTCTTTGTGCTTCACTTAAATCTTTTATGAGCTAGGACTTTCTCTAGTGCTTCACTTATATCTTTTTGAGCATGGTGTGCTTTAGTGTTTTTGATGAAATGCTCTCTTTCTTCACTTAAATTATTTTGAGAGAAAGAAAATTTGTTATGCTCATGATCTTCACTTATTGTTTGATCTTATGAAAAGAAACACATGAAAATTAGTCCCAAAGTGAAAGATATCCAAGAAGGATAAAGAAAAGAAATATGTCATGAAGATCATTGGACACAATAAAGTTGATTCTTAGTAATAGTTTTGAGATATTATGATGTGATATGTGAGTTATGTTGATGAGTAATTATGCTTTAGTAAGAATATTGGTGTTAAGGTTTGTGATTCCGAAGCATGCACGTATAGTCTCTCATTATGCTATGATGTTGGAGCATGATTTATTTTTGATTGTCTTCCTTATAAGTGGTGGTCGGGGACGAGCGATGGTTTTTCCTACCAATCTATCCCCCTAGGGGCATTCGTAGTAGTACTTTTCTTCGAGGGCTAATAAACTTTTGCAATAAGTATATGTGTTCTTTATGACTAATGTGAGTCCATGGATTATACGCACTCTTACTTTTTCGCAATTTGCTAGCCTCTACGGTACCGTGCATTACCCTTTCTCACATTGAGACGTGGTGCAAATTTCGCAGGTGCACCCAAACCCCGTGATATGAAACGCTCTATCACACATAAGCCTTATTAAATCTTCCTCAAAACAGCCACCATACCTATCAATTATGGCTTTTCCATGGCCATTCCGAGATATATTGCCATGCAACTTCCACCGCTTCCATTTGATGACTTGAGCATTCACTGTTATATTGCTTTGCATGATCATATAGCTGACATAGTAGTTGTGGCTCAGCCACTATTCATCATTTTTCATACATGTTACGCTAGATCATTGCACATCCTGGTACATGCCAGAGGCATTTATATAGAGTCATACTTTGTCATAGGTATCGAGTTATAAGTTTTATTTCTTGTGAGTTATAAGTAAATAGAAGTATGATGATCATCATTATTCATTTTTAGAGCAGCGCCCTAGTGAGGAAATGATGATGGAGACTATGATTCCCCCAAGTCGGGATGAGACTCCGGACAATGAAAGAAAAGAAAAAAAAATAATAAACAAAGATAGAAGGGGCATTGTTAGTATCCTTTACAACACTTGTGCTTGAAAGTAGAACCTTGTTTTTTATATGGAGAGTCTCCTATCACTACTAGGAAAATGCTAATTAGTGGCGCACCTATTTTGGCCATTAATGGCGCACTACAGGTGCGCCACTATCATCACACCACTAGTAACTAATACTAATGGCGCCCCCTGGTGCGCCATTAGTATACCAGACAATAGTGGCGCACCAGGGAGTGCGCCATTAGTATGTCAAACGGTGCGCCATTACTATGCCTCCCAGGGGGGCATATTTACCTTGTGCTCTGGGTTACTAATGGCGCACTTCTAGTTAGTGCGCCACTAGTGTGTTTATTGTAGTGCGCCACTAAAGTGCAGTGTGGTGCGCCACTAGTATGAATATTAGGAATTTTTTTCTTTTCTGAAATTTGCACAGGTTACAAAATATATTACTGCACAGAATATACACAGCACAACATATAAACAACATATTCATCGAATACAATAGAAGATTAGTCTTGGAATACAATTCATCATATTAGTCTCCGAATTCAAAAGACCGAATAAAGTTAGAACATTACAAGTCTCGAGACCGCGAGTAGCGAGTTTGTCTTCACATTACAAGTCCATATCGATCATCTAAACTACCATCACATAGAAGAGAGCTGCGGTCATCATGATGAGCATCATCGCGATGAAACTGGTGTTCATCCGGTTCCTCCTCCGCTCCCTCCTCTCTCCCGCTAGATAGCGCGCGTATCTAGCTTCCGCCTCCGCCCTAGTGGTGTACCCTTTGTAACTGTTACCGCTGAAACGGTGAATCTGTCTCCAACACTCCTCTCAGTCATCGTAGACTCCGAGAACCTTACCCTTGTACACGACATACGACGACATCTCTATGCACTAGCCAAACAAAACATTAGTAGCAATTCACAGACAATACATAAGCAATATATAAGTATGCAACAAAAGGATCGGAAGAGAAAAGCAACACATTAATAGCACGATTCATGGTCCTACTAATAAATGGCATCGATTACATATAAGTTGAACGACTGTCCAAACCAAAGAGACATACAAGTTCATTAAAGTTTAATTACAACATGAGCTAATCGATATTTCAGAACTACATAGCATCACTACTTTCGACTCGACTCAAGGACCGGAGCATGGATCAAGCCGCCGTTTGTCGTCATGGTCATGAAATCGCGGGTGTTGTCAGCCTGCATTTGTAGCGTTGTTTCTATCTCACTGTTGGACGGTTGATATCTGAGATAGAACTGCCCTGAGGTATGAAGGACATCTTGATGGATGATTTCCGCAAACTCCGACTGGATGCGAAAGAATTCTTGTCTGATGTCCACGTCCTGGATTGCCGACAAGCTTGCGGCCCAATCTTTGAGATTATTTGGTAGCAGAAGGTGATTATGGTCCCGTACGATCGCCGGCATGTGATGGAGGGCGTAGTAGGCATCCTTCTGACCGCCAGGCGGCTACTTGACGCAGGGGAATGTCGTATATTGGGCGAACACGTGCTTTCCGTACCTACGAATTGGCCTGCTGAAGGTGCCTCCAGATCTGGCGTAGCCGGGGAGAACATCATCAAGAACTTTCTTGATATTTGTGTAGCCTTTCTTCGACTGACGGTCCGAGTCGAAATCCGTGGCCATGGAATATTTCGGTCTTAAGAGGATGAGTGTGCAATGTGTGTCACTGCACAAAACACGGAATGCTAGAAAAAAAAGAACGATCGAAATCTAAGAAATCATATGTTACGGGGCAGTGAGGGGATGACTTACTCGGGAAAGTAAGGCATGAGGAAGTTATCCTTATCTGGGTTTGCCAGAATGACGCCTTCGAGGTATGAACTCGCGACTTGCCGGTCCCCAACACTGCCCAAGATCTTGGCACGCATGTAGAAGGGGTCGACTATCACGATGTCTGGGGTCTTGTCTCTAATGATTAGCATCTCCATACTCAGCGAAAATAGCCGAACGAAGGTGCAGTGCAACGGATGAAGGTTAAACACAGTGAAGATGTCATCAAACCGCATGACGATCATACCCCCGATGGCGCTATCCACAAAGCCCTTGCCCTCTGGCACCTTGGCCACGAAAACCGGGTATGCCACATCATTCTCTCGGAGACGCGTTTCTCCAAAGAAAGAACACTGTCATGCAGACTCCGCATAGCACCAGTTTCAGCATTGAGTAGATTAGTCGGTAGCATCGGCCTACCCGCCACATGCACCCTCCTCGAGATATTCTTAGGTGAAGGTGGCCCGTCTTGAGCACGGATCGTACTCGGTGCCAGCTGGCTCGCATCCTTGTTACTCTTTCTTTTCTTCCCCTCTTCTTCTGCTGTAATGGGATTGAGTTATGCTCACAGACAACCTTCTTGAGTGTGTTGGGGCTGATAATATTTTGCACCTCGGCTATCTGAGGCTCGGTGAAGGCGGCAGCTGGAGGCGTCTCCTGAGAACTGAACGCCAGACGATGCCTGTTGCAACTGGGTTTCTCCGCGGTACCAGCTAGATCGTCTTTTGCAGGGTTGGGTTCTTGAGAAGGCCCCAAGAATTTTTCACCGTACCCATGTTCGTTGAAGTACTTATAGACCCTGGTAAATGTACCTCCGTCGTTGTCGTCGTCGTCCGGATCCTGTGCCATATGCATGTCCAGATCATGTGCCATATGCATGTCCGGCATGTCCGGTAGCGTTACGGGGGTCTTGCCATGGCTTGGTGCCGGCACGACTAGCTGTGTTGTCTATGGGGTGGTGTCCCCCGCCCCCAAACGAATCTGGCTCTTCGGCCAAAGCATGGGCCAGCTTATGCAGGCAATGAGGGTCATCACATCATCTTCGTCAGCCCCATGGGGTCGATACGGAGGTAACAAGTCGTCAAAGCCCGACAGCACCCGAACCAGTTGAACCCTATAAACGGTGGGTGGCATCTGATTACCGTGGAACGCGCGGCTGCCCGGTTGAACGATTCTGCTCTTGGCGACATTGACCAACTCGTCGTTCACGAAGTGCATGAGAGTGCACGGAACATCGGCGGCGCCCTGCGAAAACATGTAGGGCGTCAGGGATGCCCAGTCAAAGGTAAGGAGATGAAGTCATTGGTCGAGAGGCTTAATTAGTTACCGTGATGGCGTCGAGCTGGGCTAATGTCGAGGCACCGCCAACGGCGGGCGTGCAACTAATGAAGGGTCCGCTTGCTGCCGAGGTGCTGGCCGGCATATTCTTCCCACACTCGGGTTCATTAAGCTACAATGCCGGTGCCGCTGCGGGAGACACCAATGCCGCCTCCGCCGGAGACACCAATGGCGCCACCGGCGCGTTGCGCGAGTTGCTGCCCGTGAAGCTAGGAATCGAGGGCGGCCCCTGTTGGCCGCCCGCAGTCCACTCCTGCAGCCCAGAAACCAAGGTAGGCATAATGGCGGTGATCGTCGCTCCCAGTTGGTCTCGCACTTGCTCTTCGACGATCTCCGGAATGCACGCCACTTGTGCCTTGAGTTGTTAAACCTCGCGCTCCTGGCTTTCCAAGCTGGTCTTTCTCTCCTTTCGCCCAGCGGTATAGTACTCCGACCATTTCGTGGACAAGCCTTTACCGGCCACATGACCAGCTGACGACGGCTTACTGAGCTTATCCTTGTTTTTCATTACGTTCAACGCCCTATTTAAAGGGGTGTCGAAAGGGGAGCTCTGAGACGACCCCGCGCTACTGCTTTTAGTGTCCTACGGAAGGAACGTG
Organism: Triticum aestivum; assembly: GCF_018294505.1. NCBI lineage: Eukaryota > Viridiplantae > Streptophyta > Magnoliopsida > Poales > Poaceae > Triticum > Triticum aestivum. The sequence continues at coordinate 719,325,600 of NC_057812.1, read as the reverse complement.
AACCATTTAGAAAATTGGCTTCATTAATTAGAATGCAACCATATGGAGCTAATTACGCGGGGGTGTATTCCTTACCAGAACACGCTCAAGCACCTTGGTCTTCGGATCCGCGGTAAGATCCTTGGTTACCGGGTCCACCTTGTACCGGGCCCTGACATAGTTCCTGGTATGCTTGTCAAGGTATTTCTTGAAGAGGGGCGTAGGCCTTGCTCGGAACGCTCCTCGTCCTCCTTGTCCCTTATAGGTTCCGCCACTCTATAACCGCCGGGACTGAGTTTGTGGAGCCCTAAGTTCAAGTCCCGCATCTCTTTCCCCCACTGACTTGATTCCACGGTTGCGTCGCTCTCGCACTTGATCTTGAACTCCAGGTAGTCATCTTCGATGATCGAAGGATGTTTCTCCTTGATCTTCTCATAACTGTCACCTTTTTCAACCATTCTCTTCACCGCGGCTCTCCAAGTAGCCAGGGCCGTGCTCATCTTCGTGAGGGCGGCACTGTTCACTTTATTCCCTACGAGGCTTGTGTTTGCGAAGTCACCGGGGAACTTGTATCGTTCGTGCAGCTTCGTGAAGAGGAGGTTGCACAAATTCCCTCGGTCACGATGCCTTAGGTTCTCGGTGTTGATCGAGACGGTGCTCTGGAGAATGCACCCGAGCTGTCCCGCGTACCCCTTGACTATTTCTTTGGGCATCGTTCAATGCCCCTCGGAGGACACTTCAGTAAATTCCTCCTTGACGGTGCCGAGCATGTTCGGGTGCCGGTCCTTCTGTTGCCTCTTCGGTTGGCTGCCATCTGTGTGTGCGCTGCCATCATCAGTGGTGGCATCCTTGGTGGCACCATCAGTGGTGTCATCCCCGACGCCACTAGGGGTTGTATAGTCAGGATCGGTGTCTTCCGCGGCGTCCTCATAGCGGTGAGGTTCTTGCTCCATCTCTTGGGACAGCTCCCAAAATGCCTTGCCCGAACCGCCGGCCTCATCATTGTGGGCCATGTTTCGCTCTAAATAGGAAAAAAGTTTGGTCAAAAAGTTGGTTATTGTCAAGGAACAAGAGCATGGTCTCATCATTTAGGATTTGTTGACACCGAGGCATCCTAAAAGCTAAGATTTTATCATTTAGGGTTTGTCGACACCGAGGCACCCTAAAAGCCTAAGCTTTCATCATTTAGGTTTTTATCGACACCGAGGCACCCTAAAAGCCAAGGTTTTATCATTTAGGGGATTGTCGATGCTGAGGCACCCTAAATGCTAAGTTAAGTTTTCATCATTTTGGGTTTATCGATACCGAGGCACCCTAGGTTGACTGATATATATGGGTATCTTCTAATAATATACCCTATCAAGAAAAGGGAAGGAGAATTCTAAGTTGGGCCTAATCACTTGGCTCCATTGTCACCTATGGTTTAATGCAGCAAGAATAAAGGGGCAGTTGATCCTACTTAATTAAGTACTAAGATACCCCGGCCCATGCATTAGTCACAAGTACCCCATATGTCCTATTTTTAGCAAAGTCATGCTAAAATTCACGGAAAATTCAGCATGACCTTTGCTGAAAATAGGACATATGGAGTACCCGAATTTGCCGGAACGGAAGTTAATCGACATTCCGGCAAACTCAAGGGCCTCTCGGGGTACAGCAGCAACATCACAAGTTGACAAAATTTCCAAGTAGTACAGCAGCATCATCACAAGTAGTACCAATGAACATATAGTCCAGCACATTCTGAACTTGTTTGTCAAAGTGTTAGTAAGCATCACCCCCACAATGTGCATCCCTTGATTTCCTTCTCACCAGCAAACCACACTAATGCTCTAACTAGTGTACATAATTCATTCACCATGATCACATTTTCTTTTCTTTATACAGAAGCCTTTCACTATAACTGTCTGATCCTAGCAAAGACATGCATTACACATAACCACTCCCACAAAACCTGCAGAAGTGCAGTAACTGAAAATCCAGATCAGTTACATTGTATATAAGCACTTGGATGTTCAGGTAAAAGTAGCACTATGAGGCAATGGAAACATAGAAGCAATTGACAGAGCCTATATAAAACCTAGAGATAATTTACCAATTTATTATACATGTAACTGAACCTAGAGAACCCATAAACTAGCACAAGAAGGCTTGCTTCCTATGCACGTGTGCACCAAACCTACATAACTAGTGGACCAACTCTCTGTCTGTTACAAGAACTACAACTAGGAAGCTAGCACTAGATGCACTTGGGGATATACTAGTTATGCACTTCATATCCAGATGGCAATTACCTAGTATTATAAGCTAAAATTACCTAGTAAGTGCTCAATCAATAAGGTACAAGGTAAACTGAATTGACTTTCCAAATTGAGAAGCGTAGACAGAGCATAAGCAAAGAGGTCAACTACTAATATCTATTCAATGCAAATAGTAGACATCTGAGTTCTCGTGCTCATATTGGAACATCCAGAACACCAAAGGCATCTTCAAAGTGAAAATTCTTACCCCTACACAACTATTCGGCATAATCAGAATTGAAAAGTAACATTCTTCAATATAGATCATGGGTGCTCGGGGGAAAGTAGCACAAACAGACAATGCAAACAACCAATCAACTAGTGAAGCCAATCAAGAACCTAGAGATATAGCTAGCAAACTGAGAAGCACAGGCAGAGCAAAAGCGAAAAGGTTACATGTTCACTGCGAAATAATAGATGCGCGAGTTCCAGTGCCCATATATGAAAAATCTAGAGCAGCAAAGGGCATCATCATCAAAGTGAAACTCTTAAGCCCTACATAATTATGCAACCTTGATCACAAATGACATTACTGGATTTAGATCTATTGCAGTAAATATAAGGACTTGGATGCTCAGATTTAAAGTAAAGTGCACGAGCAGGCAATGCAAACACACAATCAATTGGTGAAAACCATCGACAACCTTGGGACAAATCCGGTGCATCAAACCTAGATAATCAGTGGACCAATTCTAAGTATGTATCAAGAACTCTAGCTAGAAAGTTAGCAACAGTTGAAATTGGGGATATACTAATCATGAACAATCTCTCCTGGTCGGTCCAACTCAGAAATCACACCATTGTTCACATCCCATGGGCAGTCCCCGTAGCAACAAAAGCTAAGTTTAGACATATCCAACCGATCTCCTAAGCCCTGACCCCTAGAAACATTAGGCTAAACCCAACTGTGGCAGAAGGTGGATCCAGATTTTAAGGAATCGAACGAGGCAAGGGAGGCAGAATCTACCACTTGGCGCGGGCCTTGAGCTTGAGGGCGGAGGGCTACGGCGCGGTGCAGGGCCCCTCAGTGGCGATCTTGTAGAACAAGAACAACCAAATTAGTTGGGATCCGGCTTAGATTAGATAAGCAAGAAGGAGAAGGGGACGAACTTGGGTACCTGCGCTGTCCTGCGGTGGTTGAGGAGTTGGATCCGGCAGCGGAGCCCAAGGGGGTCGTCAGAATGGTGCCTGTGGCAGCGCCAGAGACGAGGCCCTGGTGGCGCGGCGACGACGACGGCGAGGAGGCGGGGCGAGAAGGAGACGAAGCGAAGCAGCTTGTTAAGGCAGGGGCAG
>NC_057812.1:719279079-719321889 GCF_018294505.1 Triticum aestivum | reverse complement strand
CACAGTGGGGGGGGGGGGCTGAGAGAGATGTGAGATTGGGGATCGGGGATTGGGGATTTTAGTAAGGGGAGGGATAGCAATGGCGCACCACCTAGCGGTGCGCCATTAGTAACTTTTTTGGATAGCAATGGCGCACCACCTAGCGGTGCGCCATTAGTAATTTTTTTAGGATAGGAATGGCGCACCACCTAGCGGTGCGCCATTAGTAATTTTTTTGGATTGTTAGTTGCATTCATTTGTGAATTGGTAAACCATTTATGAATATGAAAAAATATCATCAAATTTGAAAAAATATTCATGAATTCAAAAAGTGCCCATGAAATTTAAGCAGGAAAAGGAACACTGAAAAATAAAATACAAGACTAAATAAAAATAAAAATTTGTATATCAATGGCACACCTCATTCGGGTGCGCCATAAATACCTTCATAGCAATGGCGCACCCTCCCCTGGTGCGCCGTTACTAACTATTTTTTTGGATTTTTAGTTGCATCTAATAATTTTTTAGAAAATGATGATCAAATTTGAAAACATTTATGAATGTGGAAAAATATCATCAGATTTCAAAACATTTATGAATATGAAAAATATGAATATGAAAACATTTATGAATATGAACAAATATCATCAAATTTTTTATTTGATTTTTTTTGGATTTTTAGTTGCATCTAATAATTTTTTAGAAAACATTGATGAATATGAAAAATATCATCAGATTTCAAAATATTGATGAATTCAAAAAGTGCTGCCCATTTCCATATGTCGAAATACAATCGAGAAATGAAGACTACGATTTAAATACAATCGATCTTAGCTAGCTATCTTTTCACAATCTTCTTGCCCTTCTTTTTCGCAAATGGAGTTTTTTTGTTGAACGGACGTCCTTTAGGTAGGGTGATCCTGCTTCTTCTTGTGGTGTATGGCACTTCATCGTCGTCGTCATGTTCCATATTTGGGTCACCGTCCTTGTCGAAGTCTTGCTCATTGGCGACTCCATCCATTCCGGTGATCTTCCGTTTGCCACTCCTCACGAGAACACGGCTGGGCTTTGACGGGTCGGTAATGAAGAAGCATTGGTCCACTTGGGAAGCCAGTACCCATGGCTCCTTTTTCGCGGTGATGTTTGCGCCCGCGGTCTTGGATTTGGCTTCGGGTATAACCATGGTGGTGAAATACCGGTCTTCTTTTAGGACGCTCTTGGCCCATCTAACACGGAACATCGGGACCTTCTCTCCAGCGTAGCTCAACTCCCAGATCTCCTCGATCCTTCCATAGTATATGTCCTTGTCGTTACCGGTGTAGGATTCCATCGTTACCCCGGAGTTCTGATAACCATCGCTCTTCATGCCCTTGTCCTCGGTGTAGAATGTGTGACCGTTGATATCGTACGCCTCATAGATCATCAGGTTGTGCTCGGCGCCCTGTGACAAGGCCAATATGAGTTTTTCTTCCGCGGAAGAATCCTCATGTAAAGGGTACGACAGAAGCTTCTCCTTGAACCAACGGGGTTCTCGATGCCTAGATAATTTGTGCAGTAGGAGATGCACTCTTTGGTCAGAAAGCCCCTGGCTATGCTTCCCTGTAGACGTGACATGTTGCGAACGTATCCTTTGATGACACCATTCATCCTTTCGAATGGCATCATGTTGTGCAGGAACGTCGGCTCGAGCTGGATGATATCCTCCACGATTTGGACCAGCAGATGCACCATAACATCGAAGAATGCGGGCGGGAAGTACATCTCAAGCTCGCATAGTATCACCATGATCTCTTCCTATAGCCTTCCGAGTTGCCTCACGCCAACCGACTTCCGAGAGATGACGTCGAAAAAGTTGCATAGGCCAAATAGCGTTTCACGGACGTGCACGTCCATAATCCCATGGATTGCAACTGGAAGTATCTGCATCATCAGCACGTGACAGTCGTGAGACTTCATCCCGCTGAACTTCTGCTTCGCTGAGTCTAGGTATCTGCTTATCTTCCCCGCGTAACCGTAAGGAAGTTTTACTCCTACGAGGCAGGTGAAAAACTGCTCGATCTCCTCCTGACATAGAGTGAAGCACGCGGGAGGGTAGTCATTTCCTTTCTTCTTGGCCTTTTTGCCTTTGCGACGACTTTCCGTGTCCTGCTTTGCCTCATCATCATTATCATTACCGTGAAGCTCCTCCCTGATGCCCATTGATTTCAAGTCTGCCCTTGCTTTCGGCCCATCTTTGGTCCTCTCTGGCATGTTGAGTAGGGTACCAAGCAGACTCTCGCACACGTTCTTCGTGATATGCATGACATCAAGGCTATGAGGCACACGGAGGATCTTCCAGTACGGCAAGTCCCAGAAAACAGACCTCGTTTTCCATACCTTCAGCAGCGGCTCTGGCGCCTTTCACTTCTTTCCCGGCTCCGAGCACTTTTTCCAATTTTTAAATAGCTCGTCTATTTCCTCGCCGCTCCTCGTACGCGGGCGTCTTTGGGGTTCGGTTTCACCATCGAACAGATCTTTGCGTTTTCTCCATGGGTCATCATCGCGAAGCCACCTTCGATGTCCCATTGAGGTAGTCCTGGATTAGGGGGTCTCCGGACAGCCGGACTATATCTTTCGGCCGGACTGTTAGACTATGAAGATACAAGATTGAAACTTCGTCTCATGTCCGGATGGGACTCTACTTGGCATGGAAGGCAAGCTAGGCAATACGGATATGTATATCTCCTCCTTTGTAACCGACCTTGTGTAACCCTAGCCCTTTCCGGTGTCTATATAAACCAGAGGGTTTTAGTCCGTAGGACAACATACAATCATACCATAGGCTAGCTTCTAGGGTTTAGCCTCTCTGATCTCGTGGTAGATCTACTCTTGTACTACCCATATCATCAATATTAATCAAGCAGGATGTAGGGTTTTACCTTCATCAAGAGGGCCTGAACCTGGGTAAAACTTCGTGTCCCCTGCCTCCTGTTACCATCCGCCTAGACGCACAGTTCGGGACCCCCTACTCGAGATCCGCCGGTTTTGACACCGACATTGGTGCTTTCATTGAGAGTTCCTCTGTGTCGTTGCCGTTAGGCTTGATGGCTCCTACTATCATCGATAGCGATGCAGTCCAGGGAGGGACTTTCCTCCCCAGACAGATCTTTGTGTTCGACGGCTTTGCACTGCTGGCCAATTCGCTTGGCCATCTGGAGCAGATTGAGAGCTACGCCCCTCGCCACCAGGTCAGGTTTGGAAGCTTAAACTACACGGCCGATGTCCATGGAGAATTGATCTTCGACGGATTCGAGCCTCCGCCTTGTGCGTCACGCGGTCACGATGAGTATGATTTAGCTCTACCATCAGACAGTTTTCAGGAGATCGCACTGGCAGCCGCTCCGACCCTCAATTCGGAGCCAGTTGCGCCGTCCATGGACGGGTGGATGGAACCCGCTACGGAGGCCTTACCCTCAGCGGCGATCGAGCCGAACATCCACCTTACCTTGCAAGAGAGCCGTATTGTTAAACTGCCAGATCTTTCTCCGGCCACGGACTCCGAACCGCCTGCTCCCGTTCCTATCGAATCCGATTGGGCGCCGATCATGGAGTTTACCTCCGCGGATATCTTTCAGCACTCGCCCTTCGGCGATATACTGAACTCATTAAGGTCTCTCTCCTTGTCAGGAGGATCCTGGCTGAACTATGTTCGGCAGGACTGGGATGCGAACGACGAAGAAATTCACGGCCCACCCACCACCCACTTAGTAGCCACTGTCGATGACTTAACCGACATGCTCGACTTCGACTCTAAAGACATCGACGGTATGGACGACGATGCGGGAGACAAAGAGGAACCACTGCCCACAGGGCACTGGACAACCACCTCATCATACGATATATATACATGGTGGATACACCCAAAGAAGGCAATGGCGACGAGACAGCGGAGGATGACCCCTCCAAGAAGCAAGCCAAGCGCCGACGTCAGCGGCGCCGCTCTAAGTCCCGCCAAAGAAAAGGTGGTGATACCGGCACAGGAGGTAATAACACTCCGGATAGTGCCGAAGATAACAACAACCTCCTCTAGCAAGAGTTAGAGCAGGAGGATGGAGGAGCCAGCCCTCCTGAGAGAGCGGCAGATGGAGAAGCGGAGGATGATAATTACATGCCCCCCTCCAAAGACGAGGCAAGCCTCGGCGATGACGAATTCGCCGTGCCAGAGGATCCCGTCGAACAAGAGAGCTTCAAGCGCCGACTTATGGCCACGGCAAATAGCCTTAAGAAAAAGCAGCAACAGCTTCAAGCTGATCAAGATCTGCTAGCTGACAGATGGACTGAAGTCCTTGCGGCCGAGGAATATAAACTCGAGCGCCCCTCCAAGAGTTGCCCAAAATGCAGGTTGCTGCCTCGACTGGAGGAAGAAGCGTATGACGCAGCTGATCAGCCACCTCATGGCTGTGATAGAGAGGCATTCCAGCCAAAAGCTCAGCCGGCACCCCAATGCCATTCAAATAAAAAAGCATGGGAAACACACCAGACCTGCGAGATGTATTGGAGGACAAAGCAAAACATGCAAGATCGATCTACGGATCACAAGGGCGCGCCACTATGCGAGACGATAAACGTCACGCCGGATACAGTAAAAGTAAATCCGGCCGGGCTGAACACAGCAGGCAAGACCCATTCGAGCTACGTCGCGATATAGCCCATACAGAGGCGCCACACACCCCTTATGCTTTACAGACGAAGTAATGGATCATCAAATCCCAGAAGCTTTCAAACCTGTAAATATTGAATCATACGACGGCACAACAGATCCTGCGGTTTGGATCGAGGATTACCTCCTCCACATCCACATGGCCCGCGTTGATGACTTACACACCATCAAATACCTCCCACTAAAGCTCAAAGGACTAGCACGGCATTGGCTTAACAGCCTGCCAGCAGAGTCCATTAGCTGTTGGGAAGATCTGGAAGCCGCATTCCTCGACAACTTTCAGGGCACTTATGTGCGACCACCAGATGGCGATGACTTGAGCCACATAATTCAGCAGCCAGAAGAATCGGCCAGGCAATTCTAGACTCGGTTCCTAACAAAGAAAAATCAAATCGTCGACTGTCCGGATGCAGAGGCCCTAGCAGCTTTCAAACACAACATCCGCGACGAGTGGCTAGCCCGGCACCTTGGTCAGGAAAAGCCAAAATCTATGGCAGCCCTCACGACACTCATGACCCGCTTTTGTGCGGGAGAAGACAGCTAGCTGGCTCGCAGTAACAATATGTCAAAGAACCATGGTACTTCGGATACCAAGGATGGCAATAGCAGGTCACGTCGCAACAAACATAAGCGCCACATTAACAGTGATAATACTGAAGATACGGCAGTGAATGCCGGATTCGAAGGCTCTAAACCCGGTCAGCGGAAAAAGGCATTCAAAAGAAGCACTCCGGGCCCGTCCAGTTTGGACCGTATACTTGATCGCTCATGTCAAATGCACGACACCCCCGACAAGCCAGCCAACCACACCAACAAGGATTGTTGGGTGTTTAAGCAGGCCGGCAAGTTAATTGCCGAAGACAAAGATAAGGGGCCACATAGCGATGACGAGGAAGAGCCCCCGCAGCCGAACACCGGAAGACAGAAGAGGTTCCCCCCCACAAGTGCGGACGATGAACATGATATACGCAACCCACATCCCCAAGAGGGAGCAGAAGCGTGCGCTCAGGGATGTATATGCGTTGGAGCCAGTCGCCCCAAAGTTCAACCCATGGTCCTCCTGCCCGATCACCTTTGATCGCAGGGACCATGCCACTAGTATCCGTGATGGCAGATTCGCCGCACTGGTCCTAGACCCAATCATTGATGGATTTCACCTCACTCGAGTCCTTATGGATGGCGGCAGCAGCCTGGACCTGCTTTATCAGGACACAGTGCGCAAAATGGGTATAGACCCCTCAAGGATCAAACCCACAAAAACGACCTTTAAAGGCATCATTCCAGGTGTAGAGGCCCATTGCACAGGCTCAATTACACTAGAAGTGGTCTTCGGATCCCCAGATAACTTCCGAAGCGAAGAATTAATCTTCGATATAGTCCCGTTCCGCAGTGATTATCATGCACTGCTCGGGCGAACCTCATTTGTGAGATTCAATGCGGTACCGCATTATGCACACCTCAAGCTCAAGATGCCAGGACCTCGTGGGGTTATTACAGTAAATGAAACACAGAGCGCTCTCTCCGAACGGAGGAGCACACTGCAGCCCTCGCAGCAAAAGCGCAAAGCAGCCTCTCAAGGCAATCCACCAGTTCGGCGTTTCAAGACCCGGACACCTTCAAGCGCGCTCAGAGTAATCAGCAACTAGATCGCCTGGCACGATCTGAGCTCGCGTAGCAATACGGCCCCCACCCCAGTCCCGGCCAAACGGCGAAATCCGTGCCACGCGTACATAACTACGCATTAAAAATACCATGGGCATAGGTGGGGAGGGGGGGCACAACTACGACACGCTCCAAGACGCCGCCTAAACTGCACTAGGGGCTTCCTGCTTTGTTATTTTTCTCTTTCAGGACTTTAATCTCTGGAAACCTTGTCCGACAGCATGATTGCCGAACACATGATGCAGCAACCAAGAGAGGCAGAAAGCTACGTCACACCACGGAACTCCCAGGTGGATTACGATAACGAGTGAAATATTTGCTTTAATATTATTCCTCAGCTTGCCCTTGGAAGGGACATAGTCCTACTTTTTGCTTATCGCACTATCTGTATCATTCTGCTTTAATGCACCTCTTTGAATAAACAACGCATAACATTAAGACTATTATTGCATTCTTGTTTTATATATATGTGTTCATTAATGACACCTTTCAACCGTACACTTTGGTACGGCCAACACACCAGGGGCTTAAGTACCCCACAATATGGTGTGAGAAGTCCGAACACTTTGACAAGTGCGGCACCCCGAACTTATAGCATTATATGCATCAACTCCGAATCATGTGTTTGGTCAAATGTTGGGTTTGCCTGGCTCCTATGTTTTGGTACCTTACGTTCCGCTCTATCGGCTAAGGTAGCGCTAGGAGAACTACTGCGATTGTGCCCCAGTTCTGCTGGGCTAAGCACCTCAGTACAGAAAGCTAAAACTAACTGTCATGATAAGGCGAGAGACTAGTCGCTGTTCGGCGAGGTTTCGAGTCCCTAAAGACTTATGCCGCTTAGAGCGAGGAGTCGGTCCTGTCCGGCTTAAATGCGTGTATCGCGCCCTGAATTCGGCCTTCCGAATACCAGGGGCCTCGCCGAAATTTAAAATTATAGAATTCTATGGCTAAGTGAGAGTGATAAAGCATTATTAGTCCGGTTGCCTTGTTCTCTGTGCTGAGCACCTCCCTCCAAGGACCCAAAAATGGGAACTAGAGTGCTCAGGTTTATCCCGAACACCCCAGCACTCGCGGCATGGGGGCAGAAGCCGAGGACTAGCCATCTCTCAGATTGGATAAACAGCCAAACAGAAGGTAATATTTTAAATTCAAACAAGCGTTGCATAGCGCATATGAAACAAGTTTTCATCATACAGGATCACGCGAGCAAGTTTACTCAAATATTACATCCTTTGAACATTCGTCCGCTACAAGACGGGCACCCTTCAGGACACCCTCATAATAAATTTCGGGGGCGCGATGCTCCTTGCCCTGCGGCGGTCCCTCCTTGATCAGCTTCACGGCGTCTAGCTTGGCCCATTGCACCTTCACGCGGGTGAAAGCCCGACGTGCACCTTCGATGCAGACAGACCGCTTGACGACCTCCAGCCGTGGGCAGGCGTCCACAAGCCGCCTCATCAGGCCGAAGTAGCTGTTTGGAAGGGCGTCGCCAGGCCACAACCGGACTATAAAGCCCTTCATGGCCTGTTCGGCCGCATTGTGTAGCTCGACCAGCTGCTTCAGCGGGTCGCTCATAGGCACCGGGTGTTCAGTCCCAGAATACTGAGACCAGAACAACTTCTCCGTTGAGCTTCCCTCCTCGTCCTGGTAAAACTGTGCGGCATCTGACACACTGCGGGGAAAATCTGCGAATGCTCCTGGAGAGCTCCGGATTCGGGTAAGTAATAGGTAATTTACTTTCACATGGTTTCTTTGCATATAGAATGCCTTACCCGCCGCTATTTTCTTCATCGCGTCAATCTCCTGGAGGGCCTGTTGGGCTTCGGCCTTGGCACTTTTTGCGCTCTCGAGGGCCGCGGCAAGCTCAGACTCTCGCATCTTCGAGTCAAGCTCCAACGCCTCGTGCTTCGTCACGAGATCCTGGAGATCTTGCTGCACCTCGCCCACCCGAGCCTCTTGCCTTTCCTGCTCGGTGCGCTCCTTGGCCGCTTTATCTTCGGCCACGGACATCGCTTGCCTTAGGGTCGCCACTTCGGTCGTGGCCCCTGGCAAATTCATGATGATCCTGTCATTTTGCAATCGCATTCTTTTTATACATATCCATAAACTAGCTATTACTTACCTTTGTTCTCCTCGAGCTGCCTCTTGGCAAGGCCAAGTTCGTCCTGGGACCCTTTAAGGTCCTGCTTCAGTACGGCGACCTCCGTAGTCAGTGCGGCAGATGCCAGCAGCGAAGCCTGCATACGCATATTGACATACTTATATTAGACTCCTGCGATATTGTTTGATCCTCTGTTCGGCTTTTCTTTGTGAACACCGAACAGAGCATCAGGGGCTACTATCTATGCGGTAATATTTTTCCTATATTTTAAACACTTACCTCAAAGCCTGTTAGAAGGCTGGCACAGGCTTCAGTCAGTCCGCTCTTGGCGGACTGAACCTTCTGGACCACCGCACTCATAATAGTACGGTGCTCCTCGTCGATGGAAGCGCTGCGAAGCGCTTCTAGCAGATTGTCCGACGCCTCTAGATGGGCAAAGGTCACCGGTACAGGCGTCTTGCCCCTCTTGGAAGAAGGCCGCCTGCCCGAGTTCGGAACCACTGGAGGTTCCGATGCAGTGTTCGACTGAGGGCCAAACTCGGAGCCCTCAGGGGCCCTGTCCCCTCTGCTCCCGGAGTCCGGAAGGTCGCCTTGAGGTGCCTCCGGAACTGTCTCCCCTCGAGCCGGTTCCTCGTGAGACAATACCTCGGCGTCGTCTGCAGGGTAAGGGGAGGTGGCGGTCGGAAGTGGATCGCTATCCATATCCGACAAGCCCAGGGAGCTGTCCGACGATACATCGATACGGGCTCGTGGCGGCCTGCATAATCATATTCGGCGTTAGGGGAAGCAGTGCAACAGAGGAATTCTATGAGTCACTCTAGTACTCGAATACTTACGACTTCCCCAGGGGCTTGACCCTGGGCAGCCACTCGTCTTCGCCGTCGGCGGCGGTGGTAGAACTGTCCGGAAGGAGAGTCCTTCCCTTCTTAGATCCTTCGGCCTCCCTAGTTGGGGCGGCCTTCCTCTTCTTGTCTCCCCCATCTGGAGGGGGAGCATCTTCTTCTGCCTCCTCGTCTTCGGGGGAGGAGTGTGCCGTAGATTCATCAGACGGTGAGTCCGATGACGCCTGGCGTCGGGAACTCTTTCGGGTTCCCTTGGCCTTCTTGGTCTTCTCCGGCAGCGTATAAGGAGCCTGAGTCAGCATCTTCGCCAGGAGAGCGTCTGCTGGGCCTTCGGGCAAAGGAGCCGGACAGTCGATCTGTCCGGCCGTCTCCTGCCAGTCCTGTCAAAGGTACGGGAGCTTAGATCCCGCATAGAATCAAACTATGGAAAACAAGTATCCTGTGAGAGGTAAAACAGCTTACCGCGCTGGCTTAGCGCTTCGCGCAGAATCCGCGGTCCTTGGTAGTGGGAGGGGGAACCTCGGCGCTCTGGAATAGCACCTTCCAGGCATCTTCGTAAGTTGTGTCGAAGAGCCTGTTCAGAGTTCGGTGCTGGGCCGGGTCGAACTCCCACAAGTTGAATGCCCGTTGTTGGCATGGGAGGATCCGGCGAATGAGCATGACCTGGACTACATTGACAAGTTTGAGCTTCTTGTTCACCATGTTTTGAATACATGTTTGGAGTCCGGTCAGCTCTCTCGAACTACCCCAGGACCGGCCCTTCTCTTGCCAGGAGGTGAGCCGCGTGGGGATGCCAGATCGGAACTCAGGGGCCGCTGCCCATTTAGGGTCACGTGGCTCGGTGATGTAGAACCACCCCGATTGCCACCCCTTTATAGTCTCCACGAAGGAGCCCTCGAGCCATGTGACGTTGGGCATCTTGCCCACCATGGTTCCTCCGCACTCCGCCTGGCGGCCGCTCACTACCTTCGGCTTGACATTGAAGGTCTTCAGCCATAAGCCGAAGTGGGGCTTGATGCGGAGGAAGGCCTCGCACACGACGATAAACGCCGAGATGTTGATGATGAAGTGAAAATCCAGGCCATAGAAGAACATGAGCCCCCGGACGAATGGGTGGAGAGGGAATCCTAGTGCGCAGAGGAAATGGGTAAGGAACACTACCCTCTCATGGGGCCTGGGGGTGGGGATGAGCTGCCCCTCTTCTGGGAGCCGGTGCGCGATGACGTCGGGCAGGTATCTGGCTCTCCTCAGCTTCTTGATGTGTCCCTCCGTGATGGAGGAGACCATCCACCTGCCTACCGCTCCATACATGGTTGGAGAGGGTTGAGGTGGGAAATGCGGACTTGGGCGCTGGAGCTCGACTGTGCGAAAATGGATGAGCAAAGGAGGAAGAAGGCGTGGATGAAAAGGTAAATCCTTATCCCTTTATATGGGCGGACGAAACTATGCGTCCCCACTAGCCTGGTAAAATTCGCTTATCCCCCAAGCACCGTAATTGATGGCGTGGTTGGGTTACCCACACCCGTATTGATGAGAATCCCGTGATAAGGGGACACGATCTCTGCTTTGACGAGACGTGTCAAAAAACTGCTTCGCGTTATGTGCGGGGCAAGTTAAAGGAAACGGTTCGAATAATCGCCGGGCCATGACATAATGTCGTGTTGCCAAAACAAGTCAGCAAATTAGATTTGCGAAAATATTATTCTCTCTGCGGTCTTATGTGGAACTTATTTTGCAGGGTCAGACACTAACCTTGTATTCAAATTCTTCCGTGGTGTATTCGGAGGAGGAACCCGCCTTGCAATGCCGAAAAAAATATTGCACGCCGGACTCATCGTCATTGAAAGCCTGGTTCAGGGGCTACTGAGGGAGTCCTGGATTAGGGGGTCCCCGGACAGCTGGACTATATCTTTCGGCCGGACTGTTAGACTATGAAGATACAAGATTGAAGACTTCGTCTCGTGTCCGGATGGGACTCTACTTAGCGGGGAAGGCAAGCTAGGCAATACGGATATGTATATCTCCTCCTTTGTAACCGACCTTGTGTAACCCTAGCCCTTTCCGGTGTCTATATAAACCGGAGGGTTTTAGTCCGTAGGACAACATACAATCATACCATAGGCTAGCTTCTAGGGTTTAGCCTCTCTGATCTTGTGGTAGATCTACTCTTGTACTACCCATATCATGAATATTAATCAAGCAGGACGTAGGGTTTTACCTCCATCAAGAGGGCCCAAACCTGGGTAAAACTTCGTATCCCCTGCCTCCTGTTACCATCCGCCTAGACGCACAGTTTGGGACCCCTTACCCGAGATCCGCCGGTTTTGACACCAACACCCATGAACACGGTTTTCGAAGACCCGGGATCTCTATCTAGCTGGCGATACGTTGTGTCATCCATGCACCTGACGCACCCAGAAAATCCATGGACCACTTGCCCCGCGACATATCCGTAACCGAGATAGTCGTGCACCGTCGTGAGCAGTGCGGCTCTCATAGGGAAACATTCTTTTTCTGCGGCGTCCCATGTATTGGCTGGCGTTTTCCACAGTGTGTCTAGCTCCTCTTTCAGCAGCCCCAGATATAGATTGATGTCATTCCCTGGTTGTTTCGGCCCTTCAATTAGCATACTCATGTGAATGCACTTCCTCTTCATGCACAACTAGGGGGGAAGGTTGTACATCCACACAAACACAGGCCAGGTGCTGTCATGGTTTTGTCACGGCAGATGTCCTTAGTGTCAGGACTTAGTCGCGAGGCCAACGCATCTATGTGGTAGCTTGAGAGGGGTTGAGCGGAATCGAGAGACGCAACACAAGACAAGGATTTAGACAGCTTCGGGCCCCGGGAAACATCATCCGGTAATAGCCCTACATGCTGTTTGAGGCTAGGTCTCATTATGATCACGAGAGAGTCGCCGGTAAACCGGCTCTTTGTGTCTAGCCTAGAGATTGTTTTTTCTCCTTCTTCTTTGGGGAGCCCTGCCCCTCCTTATATAAGTTGAAGGGGCGGGTTACATGTGGAGTCCTATTAGGATTAGGACTAGTCTATCTCTAATACAAACCGGATACAAGTCCAGGTCTTAACTCCTTATAAGACAAATATTCCTCACGCCTTTCCTCTTAAACCGGCCCACCATAGTATGAACCGGCCTTCATGAACCGCCCGTTGGGCCATCGGGTCTTGTCACTCCTCTGACCCGCCTGCCGGATTACCAATGAATAATAAACCGCCAGGTCCAAACGGGTCACCAGTGAATCGTTAAGTCTCAGCCGGGTCTCAAGTAAAACACCAAGTCCGGTCGGGTTATACTTGCGGCCGGTTTACACCGTGGGGTATATCCCCTACATTAGCCCCCAGTTTAATTTGTATTTATCCATGTTAAACTGATCCTGAAAAACAAACACAAGACCAAATTTGACAGATTATGCTTCGGGTTAAGAATTCTTGTAAACCGGCATCTGATGATCCTTAAGTCCTTGTCATTTCCTCCTTCTAGAAAATCCGGGTTAACAAGCCAGCTTCATACTCAATTTGCTGACATTGGTTTCTCACAGAGAAATATTGTGAAGAGTAATCCACTTGAGTCGGCTTCCAAAGTGCCGGTTTAAGAAATATGGGTCTTGAAATACTTATCTGATATTCAGCCAGTTTGAAGATGTAAAACTTGCCGGTTTAATATTACCAAAATTGCCGGTTTATAAATATTGTTGGCACCGGGTCATAATTGTTGTCGACACCGGGTCATGTAATTGATCTTCCTGATTTACTCAAAACTGATAAACTAAAGACGTTCCTCCTTTATATGCATAATACTTGTAGCCCCCAAGTCTTAAGAGGAGAACATAGTGATAACTTAAGACTTGCTCCAATAAGTGTTTCAACCTTGAAGAAATCCAGTTTGTTCCTCTCGATCATATAGACTGAATACTCCATATATGCAGCCCCCAAGTGCCGGGTTGTCATGCTTGCAGCAACCTGGGACTTGTAATTGCTTATAAAAACTTCAATCAGTGTAGCCCGCAAGGGCCGGGTCATTATGCAATAATGAACAGGGAATTTGTAAATATAATCATTTAGATTTTAGCAGTGATGTGTAGCCGCCAAGGGCCGGCTTAGTAAGATAATACTGAACCGGGACTTGATATATACTTCAATGGAAATAACATATTATAATGTAGCTTCCATCATAGGGCTTGAACCCACGTCCACAAGGTTAAGAGCTTTGTGCTTTACCAACTGAGCAACGAACCCTTTAATATAATGGATTAAGGCTTGTATACCTTGAATGTATGACAGGAGCAATTGGTAGCCCCCAAGGGCCGGCTCATTATGATATGATGAGTCGGGTCTTCAATAAGATGAGCGAAAAATGACTTTGCATTAGCCCCCAAGTATCATGGTGCATGCTTGCAGCGACATGAGACTTGCATATTTGATATAATCTCAATTTAAATAATGTAGCCCCATGTGTCGGGTCGTAAGCCTGCAGCGACTCGGGACTATTCCTTCCATTGTAGAATAAACCATATCCATTGATAAAATAATAGCCATTGCACCAAAGCGACTTTGAATACCTCATCTGTTGATAACCATAATAAAAAATCCAGCCATGTTGGCTATTTAAAGATTTGAATAATATACTCATTGATTTATAAGCGCATGATTACAATGGCGCAATCCATATATATATATATATATATATATATATATATATATATATATATATATATATATATATATATATATATATATATATATATATATACTGGCGACTTATAGTCCAAAGCCAGACTGGTTTAATAAACACTGGATAATTTATCATCATACTGGCGACTTATAATCGAAAGCCAGGCCGAGTTAATAAACGTCGGTGATTTATAATCATTCTTTATTCAACCTGTTTCTGTATACAACAAGTTTAAAGTGTCCTGGCGGTTTACCGCCGGACGGGTCATAATGCCCAACATATAACCCGGGTTTATAACCAAGGCTGCACTTAAGAATAATCAAATATGAAATATATCATACATCTGACATTGAATCACATCGTTAGCTTACCAACTTTTTATAGTAAGGGTGATAACCCAAATCTTGAGTACTGATAACTCCTCCCATATTTTGCCGGTTTATGATAAAACCGTTCCGGGTTGTGATAAACACCGATTTATTCAATACTGGTGACTTTGAGTCGGAACCAGACCGGGCTGGTAGTCTCCGGATTATAACTGATCATGTACAGACAACTTGTAGTTGAAAGCCAAGTCAGGTTAATGAACGCCGGTTTATCCATGCACATATGATACATGCTATGATGATGTAATGATGCCGCAATGTATGATGCAATATATGATGATGTATATGTATGATCAAGAGGGTTTAAGCTATGGTTCGGATACAACCAGAGCCCCCATGTAGTCATAATTGTGGCATTGCGCCGATCAAGAGGTGTAACTGTGGTTCGAATACGACCAAGCCCCCAAGTGATTTCCCTAGTGCCCTTATGCCTATCAAGAGGTGTAACTATGGTTCGAACCCATAGCCCCCAAGTGATTTTCCCTGGTGGCCTTATGCCTATCAAGAGGTGTAGCTATGGTTCGGATACGACCAAGCCCCCAAGTGATTTTCCTGGTGCCCTTATGCTGATCAAGAGGGTATAAGCTATGGTTCGGATATGACCAGAGCCCCCAAGTGATTTCCCTGGTGGCTTTAAGCCTATCAAGAGGTGTGACTATGGTTCGAACATAGCCCCCAGTGATATTGTGAGCTGTGCTCAAGGGATACCCATGTTTGAGCTATGCTGTGCAATAGACTCTCTTTGGCCCCTTATGATAATATTGGTTTGATAGCCGAATCAATATGTAATCAGAACTCCGCTTTATAAACATAAGCCCCCATGTGATCAATAATATGATAAACCAATAAGGCAGGATAACCCATGTTTGAACCGCGCATCATGGCAACAGGCCCTCTTCGGCAACCTTTAACTTCTTGCAAGAGATAAATTCTTCTTGAACCGGGATTTTGAACCAGATATTAAGAGCTTCAAAGCTTTGTGGGAGACATCATTCCCTTGAACCGGATTGTAAACCGGATATTTGAGAGCTTCAGTGAGACTGACTCCCCTTGAGCCGGATTTTAAACCGGAATCCTTTCTGATGACCCGGAACTTCTTCATTGAGCCGGGATTTTGTAATTGTCATATACTTTCTAAGCCGAGAATTTTCTGACGGCCTTTAGATTTTCATCAATATAACAGTAGCCGCCGGGACCGGGTTATCTTTCCCTCCATCGTCCTGAGGTTCTTAAATTTGCTGAAACTGGCAAGATTTGCTGAGTCATGTCATCGTAGCCCCCGAGTCTCAAAGGTGACTCGAGGAGTTGGCTTGAGACTATCCATATTTGATCGTGATGTAAAAACCGGTAGGAGTCATTCAATAGCTCAGTGTTATAATAATCCTTTTTGCAGTAGACAACTTGTCCCGCATTGGAGAACTTGCAAGCCAGAGTAATTGCTCTTTTTAAACAAAAGCAATATAAAAATATAAAAATATACTGGATGGATTTCACCTGATATGTTAAACCAGAAATTATCCACTTCGGAGTGGATGATCACCATGGTGAAGCTGAAATCAATCACGGCCAGGTCGACCGTGGGAGCCGACAGATGAGTCGACCGTGATACTATAAACCAGTGCGAACGAGAGAGTCGGCCATGCGGTCGGACGGGTAAATCGCCCATAGTGTTGTAGACCGTCGCGAACGAGCGAGTTGTCTTCCACGTTGTAAGCTAGCGTGGATACGTGAACCGGCCGCAAGGGCGGACGGGCGAGTCGTCCGTGGCATTGTAAGGTGGTGCGGACGGGCGAGTCAGCTGGCGTGTTTGATGTAAACTGAACCGCGACACGCGTGCCCATGGAGCCACGCGGCACAGCCGAACGTGCATCCGCGGTATAACACCACTTTTGTAATGAGTAATTTACCTGTATATAACAACACTATATGGCAGAGTGGTTGTTTTCACAAAAAATTAATAAGTATTTACTGATAAAAAGTAAACTGGATGAATATCACCTGGTGCATTAGTACAACAGATTATCCTTATGCAATGTCTGTAGATAACCTCTGTTCTTCTTAACAGCGCATGATTAATCCGCCTGTCCTTCCACCAAGCAGGTACCCTAAGGCAGAGGTGGCAGGCCGGCAAGTTGTTGTGGGGGCGTCCGGATTTCCCTCCAGCCCGTAGTGACTCGGCAGAGGCTGCGGCCACATGGCCATAATAGCAAGACCCGCCAGCGGAGACGGAGACCCCGATGCAGTGCAAGATGGAGGCGGTTTGACGCAAGTACTGCAGCTGTATTTGCCTTGGGCATCAACTAAATATTATACGTGATGTTTGTCTTGATGTGATGACGTAAACCAATGGTAGCTTCTTGATCTCCAGGTGAGAAAGTAGTACTAATTTATTGAATTGATGCAATATACTCTTCTTGACTAGAGCGTTTTTGAGACGGCGGGGTGGTGGAAATCTGTGTTGACCTCATATCCTTGTGCCAATCCATCTCGGACGCAGCTTTGACTGATTCTTTGTAATTTGACCATATATGCCGCTGTGTTGGCTAGGTGTGCACTCAACAACGAAAGACTGAACCAAAAATTGATTTTTTTTCCTCGCGTGAGATACTAGTAGTAGTACAAATAGTCATAGAGGCTTCCGTTGAGCGTCGGTTTTAATCATACGAGCTAGCAACAACCAAACCGTCTTGGAAAGCAAAGTAGTATTTTTCCGTTGGGACTTGAAGTGCTCCTGTAACACGGCTGCTGTGGACCCATCTATATGATTCTTCAGGTGTGGCCGCTCCGCACAAAAAACCAAGTTTCAGGGGAACCTTAGGTACAGCTATGGGGTCAGGGCCAGTTCTTTTGGGCGATTCTACCAGAATCGCCCTCCTCCCCAGCTTCTCCCAGAATCACAACTTCGTATGTTTTTTACAATCCTAGCTAATTAGACCTTAACTAGATAGGATTGTAAAAAACATATGGAGTGGCGATTCTAGGAGAAGCTGGGGAGGGAGTGATTCTGGGAGAATCGCCGAAAAGAACTGGCCCTCAGTCTGTTTCCCAATAAATAAAGGCGTGTTAAACCAGTACCTTGATTAGAAAATATCAGCGGGGCGTGGGCCCATCCAACGGCTGCACGGAATCGCTTTGTTGACCATTGACCCGATCGGACTGATTTTTGTGGTAACCGCCTAATAACAATCGGACCCGACTGTCGTATCCGTAGAAAAATTCACCAATGACTGCGGTGGATTCCTGTAGTATATTGTGTGCGGCGGAAACGCTCCTGTCGATCTTGGCGACTTGCGAAAAATGATCATGTCGCAACCTTATTTCTCTTGAATTTTAAATCTCAGACTAACAATCTGACCGATGAACTCAACTGATGTAAATCCTTTCAAACTGGCTCTTCTTCATCTGAAAATTGCGAGCTTCTCGAACCCTAGAAGAGATCCCTCCAAGAACTCATCACCACCGTGCGTGAGCCCCACGGTGGGAGCCAACTATCGTGGTTTTGTCACGGCGGATGTCCTTAGTGTCAAGCGCGAGACCAACGCATCTATGTGGTAGCTTGAGAAGGGTTGAGCGGAATCGAGAGACGCAACACAAGACAAGGATTTAGACAGCTTCGGGCCCCGGGAAACATCATCCGGTAATAGCCCTACATGTTATTTGAGGCTAGGTCTCACTATGATCACGAGAGAGTCGCCGGTAAACCGGCTCTTTGTGTCTAGCCTAGAGATTGTTTTTCCTCCTTCTTCTTTGGGGAGCCCTGCCCCTCCTTATATAAGTTGAAGGGGCGGGTTACATGTGGAGTCCTATAGGATTATGACTAGTCTATCTCTAATACAAACCAGATACAAGTCCAGGTCTTAACTCCTTGTAAGACAAATATTCCTCACGCCTTTCCTCTTAAACCGGCCCACCATAGTATGAACCGGCCTTCATGAACTGCCCGTTGGGCCATCGGGTCTTGTCACTCCTCTGACCCGCCTGCCGGATTACCAATGAATCATAAACCGCCAGGTCCAAACAGGTCGCCAGTGAATCGTTAAGTCTCAGCCGGGTCTCAAGTAAAACACCAAGTCCGGTCGGGTTATACTTCCGGCCGGTTTACACCGCGGGGTATATCCCCGACAGGTGCTATGTGTGCTCCTCTGGCTGCCAAACAGATTGACTCCATCGGTGCTCACGCCCAGCACGATGTTCCTTGGATCGTCCCCAAATTCCGGGTGTTCAAAGTTCAATGCTTGTCACTGGCTCGCATCCTTAGGGTGACTCAGCATCTTGTCTTTTTTATTTATCTCTGGATCATTTCCGTCATCTTCTCGCTTCTTCTCCTCCCTATCTGCGTGCCAATGCAGGAGCTTTGCTAGCTTAGGGTCCGCAAAATATCGCTGCAGACGAGGAGTGATCGAAAAGTACCACACCACTTTTCGAGGAGATTTCTTCCTCTTCTTGTATCAAGTGACGCCGCACACCGGACATATGGTAGACTCCGCGTGCTCGTCCCGATAAATGATGCAGTTGTTCATGCACACATGGTATTTCACGTGCGGTAAATCCAGAGGACACACGATTTTCTTCGCCTCCTCGAAACTGGTCGGGCACTTGTTCCCCTTGGGAAGACGTTCGTGCCAAAATGACATGTTCTCGTCGAAGCATCCGTCGGTCATTTTGTGTTTTACCTTCATCTCCAGAGCCATGAGCGTTACTTTCAGGCGGGTATCTTCGGGCCTGCATCCTTCATACAATGGAGTAACCGCGTCTATCTCCAGTTCATCCAGCTTGGGTTTCTCTCGGGCGGCAGCTCTTGCGTTATTCGTCTGCTTGAGAAGCAGCTCTTGAATATGAGGGTCCTGCACCCAGCCCATCGATGGTCCATCGTCGTCTGCTCCGGCATCTTCATCTTCATGATCACGCCCTTCGTCTGCTCCGGCATCTTCCTCATCATCATGTCCGGCATCTTCTACATGATGAATGTGTACTGCATCTACTTCCTGATCATGTCCTGGAGATTCTTTGTCTTCTCGCCCACCCTCGTCGCGGTTGCCTTGCTGCCCTTCCTCATTTCTTGCCCGGCCCCCATGGACGACTTCATAATCATCTTCATCACCTTGCCACCGATAGCCATCCATGAAACCACGCAAGAGCAGGTGGTCCCGCACCTGTACGGAATCCGGGTCCATAAGGCCCCTCAGCTTGCATCTTCGACACAGACATCTTATCTCCGTCTCGTTCTTTTGAAGCATCTGGGCCTTCGCGGAGCTCAAAAACCTATTCACGATGCCTTCGGTCATCGTGTGGACCATGGTCACCTGCAGGGTAGAGCAAAATGATATTTTAGAAGCAATTTTTTTTGGCATGACTTTGCCTAAAAATAGGACCAAAAAGAATGCATAGTGCCAAATTCTCGCCGAAACGGAAATGAATCAACATCCCGGAAAAATATTGGCAACTATCGCATTTCAAATACCGATACCTGCAAACATAAACATATGCAACAACACAAACATATGCAACAACACAAACACATGCAACACCATAAACATACGTAGATCTAGGCCATAAAAAGTGCATGTGCATGTTGTTGGAGGGAGAAGAAAGTAGATCTACAACATAAAGAAGCTTTCCCCTTACTTACCCATGAAATAAAAAGAAATTAAACCACCTAATTTGGGTGAATCTATGGTGCAAATGAGGTGAGGAGGAGGAGGCGGCCGAGACAAGCTTGGAGGGGGAGGTGGAGAGAATGAAGTGGGGAAAGTGAGTATGGTAGGTGGCTGTCCAAAATATCTAGCTAGTCTCAGGTTACTAATGACGCATTATTAGATGGTGCGCCATTATTAGTCTCGGTGTTACTATTCATCACCGAGGGTGTAGAATAAGTTATTCATCACCGAGGTAATCTTACAGTCATTTCATAAATATAAATTACATTTGAAATACAAATAGTTACATTCATATTGATTTACTGCAGAAAATTTGGCATAACAAAAAAATATAGGTCCAAAATTGTATTTTATGTACATTCTACGCTATGTTTTTACATTTGTAACTTTACGGAACATAAAATATTTTTTACAAGATTATAGGTTTTCTTACGTTCTCTTTTTATGTCTAAAACAAGACAAAATTTATGAAACGTAAAATTACCGTGCATAGATGTTGAAATAGAGGTGGGTGAAGAATAACTATTTCTCACCCAGGGTTAGTAGTGGCGCACCTTGGTTGTGGTGCGCCATTACTAGTTTGAACTAGTAATGGCGCACTCTACCCTGGTGCGCCATTACTAGTTTTGAAAAAAAGTAAAAAAAAATGTTAGTAGTGGCGCACGGAGTGTGTGGTGCGCCATTACTAGTTAAAACTATTAATGGCGCACTGTGCCTTGGTGCGCCATTAGTAGTTTTGGAAAAATAAAAAATTGTTAGTAATGGCGCACCGTGTGTGTGGTGCGCCATTAGTAATGAGGACACTAATGGCGCACCTGTATCCGGTGCGCCACTGCTATATAGCAGTGGCGCACCACATATATCGTGCGTCATTAATGTCCATATTAGCTATAGACCTTTTTCTAGTACTGTATGTTGTCACTTTCATATACTATTGGGAAATTTTCATTATAAGATTAGATGCACACCCATTTAGTTTTCATATTAAGATTTTATACACTTATAGCTCTTAGTGCATCCGTTGCATGGCAATCCGTACTGCTCACATTGATATCGATTGATGGGCACCTCCATAGCCCGTTGGTTAGCCGCATCTATGTGAGACTTTCTTACCTTTTTGTCTTCTCTATATTTACCCCTATCATCATACTCTATTCCACCCCTAGTGATATATCCATGGCTTGCGCTCATGTATTCCGTAAGAGTTGAAAAAGCGGAAGCGCGTTAAAAAGTATGAACCAATTGCTCGGCTTGTCATCGGGGTTGTGCATGATAAATACTTTGTGTTAAGAAGACAGAGCATGACAAGACTATATGATTTTGTAGGGATAACTTATTTTAGCATTGATATTTTGAAAGACATGGTTGCTTGTTGATATGCTTGAGTATCTAAATTACTATGTCAAAACTAGATTGTTGCTTTGAATGACATAAAAAGTCTAAATGTCCATGTTATAAAGAAAAGAATATGATATGACATGTTAAACAACACTCCACATCAAAAATTCTGTTTTTATCATTTACCGACTCAAGGACGAGTAGGAGTTAAGCTTGGGGATGTTGATACGTCTCCAACGTATCTATAATTTTTGATTGTTCCATGCTGTTATATTATCAATCTTGGATATTTTATAATCATTTTATATCATTTTTGGTACTAACTTATTGACATAGTGCCAGTTCCTGTTTTTTGCGTGTTTTGTACATCGCAGAAAATCAATATCAGACGGAGTCCAAATGCCACAAAAATTTACGGAGAGTTTTTAAGGACCAGGAGGAACATGTTGGGCCCTGGTTGCACATGGGGGGGGGGTCCTGAGGAGAGGACAACCCACCAGGGAGCGCCAGGAGGCCTAGGCGCGCCCTGGTGGGTTGTGCCCACCTCGGGTGCACCCCGGACCGCCTCTTTGCTCTATAAGTACCCCAAAAATACCAGAACCCTAGGGGAGTCGACAAAATATCCATCCAGCCGCCGCAGTGTCCAGAACCACTAGATCCAATCTAGACACCATCATGGATGGGGTTCACCACCTTCATTGGTGCCTCTCCAATGATACGTGAGTAGTTCTTTGTAGACCTTCGGGTCCGTAGTTAGTAGCTAGATGGCTTCGTCTCTCTCTGTCTCTCTCTCTCTCTTGTTCCCCAATACAATGGTCTCTTTGAGATCCATATGATGTAACTCTTTTTGTGATGTATTTGTTGGATCTGATGAACATTGAGTTTATGATCAGTCATATCTTTTTATATCCATGAAAGTTATTTGAGTTTCTTTGATCTCTTATAGCCTCATATTTCTTCTCCGATATTTGGGTTTTACTTGGCCAATTTGATCTATTTATCTTGCAATGGGAAGAGATGCCTGGTAGTGAGTTCGATCTTACGGTGCTTGATCCCAGTGACAGAAAGGGAACTGACACGTATGTATCGTTGCTACTAAGGATAAAAAGATGCGATCTATATCTAGGCAATAGATAAACGGATCTTGTCTACATCATCTCATCGTTCTTATTGCATTACTCCGTTTTTCCATAAACTTAATACACTATATGCATGCTGGATAGCGGTCGATGTGTAGTGTAATAGTAGTAAATGCAGGCAGGAGTCGGTCTACTCATCTTGGATGTGATGCCTATGTAATGATCATTGCCTGGATATCATCATAATTATTTGAGGTTCTATCAATTGCCCAACAGTAATTTGTTTACCCATTGTTTGCTATCTTTCTCGAGAGAAGCCACTAGTGAAACCTACGGCCCTCGGGTCTTCTTCCTCATATATTTGCTTGCGATCTACTTTTTCTTTACATTTTTATTCAAATCTATTAAACCAAATATACAAAAATACTTTGCTGCACTTTATTTTATTTACGATCTATTATTTCAATCTACTAAAAATTTCTGGCATCGTTACCCGAAAGGGATTGACAACCCCTTTAACACGTCGGGTTGCGAGGTGTTGTTATTTGTGTGCAGGTAACATTTACGTTGTGTTTCTTGGTTCCTACTGGTTCGATAACCTTGGTTTAATCACTGAGGGAAATACCTACCTTCGCTATGCTACATCATCCCTTCCTCTTTGGGGAAATACCGGCGTAGTCCTAGCAGACAGGAGTTTTGTGGCGCTATAGTCAGGGAAACAATCAATGCCACCGCCCTACGCTCGTCCATCTAGACACGAAGACACTGGAAGATCGGTCGTGCGTAGTACCTGCCAAACAGGCATGACATAGCGTAGCACATGTCGGCTAGTCATGACTTGACATCTCCACTGAAGCTCCATGCAAGACGGAGCCTCTCCATGCCTCATACCTTTGTCTTTCAGCGATGCTCCACAAACTATGCTCCCAAGAGAGAAACAACATCACAATGCCGCCATTGTCCGATCTATAAGACGAGATCCTAGAGTTTCCCCTGGAGCTCGACAATAGTTACACGACGATGCGTTCATCAAGGTAACGGCGTTGAACACCACCATCGCCCACCGTCAACTTGCTTTTCACCGGCAACTATGTCTCCCCGACTCGCCGCCGGGACTAGATGACGGATCTCGAGATCAGACCACCCAGCATTAGGCGGACCACCTCCGACAGAGGAAATGGCCACCACCGCCAATCTGAGGTCCACCCTGTCACCGCCGTGCCACCGAGCCCTGAGGTCACCAGACGCCGCCGCCTTGATAGGCCACCCCACATCGGCCATCCCCGAGCATCAGAGAAAACATGCCCCGCCGCAAGCCACCACGAGGGGTTTTGCGAAGGTCTGGGAGTGTGGCGGGAGGGGAGGGTGGTACGCACCGCCGCCCGAGTCATCCACGGGAGGGATGACGCAGGGGCTCGGATGTGATTTGGGAGGGTTCGCAAGTGTGCATGTCGTTGGTTGGGTGCTTGTATACCCCGCAAAAAAGGTAGGGTGCTTGTATAGCATTTCAATTTCTTTTGTGTTTTTAGACCATATACTAGTTTCTTTGAAGAAAAGTTGTATTAATAAATTTGTCTTGCATGCTACTTATCGTCACATTAATTTCTTTTAAACAATACAAGTGCAGTCTCTTAAAATTGTGCAAATGATAATATAGCTGCAAATTGTGCAAATGATAATATAGCGTCAAACACCCGGTTGGCCTACCTATTTGTGAGAGGAAAGTAAGGTTTGTATTGAAAACTTGCTTCAAAACAAGTCTCAACTTTATTGATATGTGCCAAAGAACCATGTTCATAACGGGAACTTGATTTTCATGGTAAAAGTTGTTTTTCGACAATATTCATCAGAACATGCCCATATGGGCTCGAATTTCAAAGAAGGTCTCATCACAATGAACACAATGACGAAAGCATATTTTGATTTGGCGAAGTTTTTAAAATCGATGCGATTTTTCATCCATGGCGCCGACCTCGTCTTGTTTGAATGCATGTGTGTTGCCGGTCTTTTCATTTATAGGTTGTTCCATCACTAATGTATTTTAGAGTGCTCTTGCATGTGGGATGCGCTTCCTTACATCCATAGGTTGATCCATCACTAACTTTACATTTAGAGAGCTCCTGCATATGGGGAGCACCCACTCAATGAAAAAGGGAAAAAGAGTTGCAAGTGTGGGGGAGAAATTCTCAGGCAACGAGCGGGCCTCCTCGGAGAAGCCGGATCCCAACAATCGCCTTATCTTACATTTTTAAGAAGTTGATCCCCACTACCACCAATTCTCTTAACATACACACTGTCCATATCATCATCATGCCACATCACCATTCAGTTTGCAAATCATCTTAACATGCACCTAGTCAACTCAGCCATGCAGCCACATCATCGCATCGCTGGCTAGCTTTGTCCCTGAAGAAGGGTTCTCAACGCATCAGTTCCTTTCTTCTTCACGCTGCCAGCCATTATTGCTACCGTTTACATCTTCCACTATCCCACACGTACAAGATTAACTAACGGGGTAATCAAGCGGCCGGCCGGCGGTTCATTACCCGTCCGCTTCCCGTACTTTATATTTGTAGGTCCCCTCACGTCTTCTTCCACTTCCCAGTCTACGTCGGCAAATTTCTACTCTAGAAGGCGGTGTCAATCTGCATCTTCATTATGTGGTTGCAACGCTGGTTGGAAAATTCACTGGCAACTCCGCGGCTGCAGCTGCTGCAGGTTCCACCGTTGCTCTCCGTCAACCTCAAAGGTCTGCCTCACGAATCACGATTCGTTTGTTTTTCTATATCCATTATTCCATTGATTGTTGAGAGTATGTAGTATAGCAGAGCATGCGCTAGCTTTTGGTGTTGACGAACATATTCTACCGGTTCTCATGCGTAGCAGCTTAAGATTCTTTAACTAAGGCAACGATATTGCTTGCATTGGTTAGGAAGAAAGTTCATTAGAAAGGAAGTATAACCTGGAAGATTGGAGGTATGAAGAATATTTACAGATTAGAAGAGTGGAAGAAAGAAATTATGTAATGCCATCTGCTTCAAGTTGTGGAGGCCAGTTGTCCACATATCTGTGCAACTAAAGATCGCCCGTTTCTTTTCGTTCCTCAGGTGCCACCATATTAGTATAACCAAAGCAGGGAAATCATTTTTGTAGGTGGCTAAAATGGCAATCGATCAACCAGTCCTCCACGTTTTGAGTCAGCAGAGAAGGAACAAGATCAGTCTGGAAACTACAAAAACGCAAGGCGAAATCCCAAACTGCAGTAACCGAGCAATGGCAGCATAAAATCACACCTTTTTTAATTATTCATTCAGTTACGTCAGTGTTTGTACATTTTTATCAAAA
This sequence comes from Triticum aestivum, assembly GCF_018294505.1. NCBI lineage: Eukaryota > Viridiplantae > Streptophyta > Magnoliopsida > Poales > Poaceae > Triticum > Triticum aestivum. The sequence continues at coordinate 719,296,111 of NC_057812.1, read as the reverse complement.
AAATTGTGAGTGGGACTCTTGTCAATATTGAACGAATACGATTTCCGATTTGAGATAAGCTCTACATATGTTGCTAGATCTTGGAATATTTTGCCGACCATAGTAGGTAGAGTGTACCATCATATTTTCATGTTCTTTTAGAAAATCAATACTTTCAGGTATCATGAATACCCAATATGTTATGAATTTCCGGGCACTTATTTACAGTCTTCGTCAGATGAAACTGGACCTTAATATTCTTCAACAACCATATCTCAAACAAATCCTCAGAAAATCTCGCAGCAACGCGCGGGCATCGTCTAGTTATTAAGGGTAGGACGCTTAGCCGGGGTGGTAGCCAGCCAATTGCTATGTCCGTGACGGAGCCACATGACGTACCTCCGCGTGCGAGCGCGGGCGCCATGGAGTGCCCGCCTGAATCCGCCATGGAGTATCCGTACATGTTCTTCAAAGCACTTAAACAACTCAAAAACACTAGCCATGCGCGCACGCACATAGATCGACATGGTCGGCAAAGGGCAGACACATCGACCGAACATAGTGTGTACGCGTGTATTGTCTTTTCGGTGGCGGTCATTTGAACACAGAGCAATGCAAATGCGGACATAAACGTACATACACTCATCCTATCCTATAAGCACCACTGTCTGAGATACCGAACCGGCATAATATCTTGAGATCAATAAAATAATCATGAGCACCTTCGTAGTGGATGAGAACGCATTCTCCCACGGGATGAATATGGGCGAAAAGCCTAAACAAATTCAAAAAAAATGCAAGCACCAGTACCAAACTTAGGACCTAAACCCTGATGAGCTGGTTCAACCATAAGCAAACTAATCATCTGAGCTATACTCAGTTCACTGTGGCGGCCATTTGCAAAGACTAATTACGCATGTTGTTAGAATGGAGAGACAGGGATTGTTGCGGAATAGTTGATGTATTTCTTGCACCCCATGGGCATATATAGGAGTACCTGATCGTTTTGAAGTACAAGGCAAGATAGAATAATATCCTATGCTATCCTAGCTTTCCTAATAATTACGATACTCAACATCCCTCCGCAGTCACAACGATAGCGACGCAGACAGTGAGACTGGAGAAGAATCCGAAGGCAACCAACGGACCATGTTAAAAGGGAGAGAGAGGAATTGTTGCGGAATAGTTGATGTATTGCTTGAGCCTCATGGGCATATATATAAGAGTACATGATCGTCTTGGAGTACAAGGCAAGAAAGAATAATATCCTACGCTATCCTAACTTTCCTAATAATCACGATACTCAACACATGCAACTGAGGGCGCCTCGCTATGTGACCGCACAACAAAACTATGAATGAATGCCTTTCACACTTCTGCAGCAGGAGAGAGCCAATTAATCTAGTCGTCTCGACTCATGTGTATTCGTTATTTCTTGGAAATTCAAAAATCCGTACAAGTACTCCCTCCATCTGGGTTTATAAGCAGGTCCCCTCTTATTTTGGCCTTAACTTTTTTATGGAGAAACTTTCAATCCTATTCATCATTTTTCATGGCAGTACAATGAACACCGGAGTAAAAAATATACTCAAAGCAACCGTTAATTTATAGGGACTGTCATCAATTAGAAAAACCAATCATGGGGCACCATGCTCTTTCACATACATAATTGATGTAAATATAGCATGAATACTTCATAAACTATAGATACGTTAGAGATGTATTAACATTCCAAACTTAATTACTGCTCATCCTCGAGTAGGTAAATAATAAACAAATAATTTATGTAGTGTGAATGCTAGGATAGAAATAACTTCTGCTCACATAGGCAATGATAATTCTGATAACAAGTCACATCATTCCATTAACTTCAATATATCATAAAGTTGTAATGTAGTATCTAACGAATCTTTCAAGATTATATTGCAAACATAAAGCAACCTAGTATACATTCTTCTAACAGAGCTCATTGGTTTAAAATAGAGATGAGGTTTATTTTGAGAGGTATATATTCAAGAGCATCAAATGAGAAGTATGTATAGTTGGGTTTCCATCTAATCACGAATCCTGAGTAACCTTTCTCTGCCTGTTTGCGTTCTAAGCAGAGAATACCTTTTTTGTTGCCTTTACTTTAACATGTGTGCAAGGAACAATACCATTATCCTTCCTGATGTTTTTGTACATATGTTTTCAAATAAATACATTAGATGTTTAGGATTTTCTTCAGAAGTACTCCTATGATATCATAATTTTGTTAGGAAACAGGCGCTTTGTGAATAATAGTGGGATTTTATAAAAAGTTACTACCATTATCAAATAATTGGATCTTGTTAGGAAACAGGCACTTCCATATATACAAAAAAATAGTAAGTTTAAGTTTTATTAATTCTGTAGTTATATGCATTTGTAGAATATAGGGCCTAATATTTCATTTTGCCCTGGCCTGCAAATTTCAGGAGACGGGCCTGGTCCCACCCGACCACCTAGACTGGAGAATCAAACTTACCTACAGTTGGGCTGGCGCCCGCTCTGCCGTGCGCATTCATGACGACGTGTTAGATGTGAGGTTCAGGGCCAGGGCAGGAGCCTTTCATCGTCCTTGGTGACGTGTGCTACAAGCGCTCGTGTGTTCAAGCTAGCCTTGCTGTCCTCTGCGCCCAAGTATTTTGAGCAACAATATATGGTAGAGCACCTTTCGTTCATTAACATCCATGTAAAATATTTTAAGATAAACGGATATTTTTTGTGAGTTGTAAAATAGTAGATCGGAAACTAATATGATGGAAAATAGAAACTTATATAATGGAAAATAGACCCGGGGGCCATAGGTTTCACTAGAGACTTCTCTCTAGATAGCAAATAATAAGGTGGGTGAACAGATTACTGCCGAGAAATTGATAGAAAAGCACAAAGTTATGACGATATCTAAGGCAATGGTCATGAACATAGGCATCACATCCGTTTCAAGTAGACCGAAACAACTTTGCATCTACTACTATTACTCCACACATCGACCGGTCCTGCCTGCATCTAGAATATTAAGTTCATTAAGAACAGAGTAATGCATTAAGTAAGATGACATGATGAAGAGGAATTTACTCAAGCAATATGATGAAAACCCCATCCTTTTATCCTCGATGGCAAAAATATGATGCGTGCCTTGCTGCCCCTACTGTCACTTGGGAAAGGACATCGCAAGATTGAACCCAAAGCTAAGCACTTCTCCCATTGCAAGAAAAACCAATCTAGTTGGCCAAACCAAACCGATACTTCGAAGAGAATTACAAAGATATCAAATCATGCATAAAAGAATTCAGAGAAGATTCAAATAATATTCATAGATAAGCTGGTCATAAATCCACAATTCATCGGATCTCGGCAAACACACCGCAAAAAAGTATTACATCGAATGGATCTCCAAGAACATCGAGGAGAACATGGTATTGAGAATCAAAGAGAGATAAGAAGCCATCTAGCTACTAGCTATGGACCCATAGGTCTGAGGTAAACTACTCACGCTTCATCGGAAGGGCAATAGAGTTGATATAGAAGCCCTCCGTGATCGAATCCTCCTCCGGCAGGGAGCCAGAAAAGGTCCCTAGATGGGATCTGATGGGTACAGAAGGTTGCGGTGGTGGAAAAGTGTTTTTGTGGATGCCTCTAGTGGTTTGGGGATATTTGGGAACATATAGGCGAAAGAATTAGGTCAGGAGGGTCACGGGGGCCCCACATGGTTGGGGGCGCGTCCTACCCCCTGGGCGCGCCCTCCGTCCTTGTGGCTGCCTCGTAGCTCCTATCAGTTTATCTCTAAGTCTTCTGGTTGTCTTCCGGTCTATGGAAAATCATCGCAAAGGTATCATTCTATTTGGACTCCGTTTGGTATTCCTTTTCTACGAAACTCAAAAACAAGGAAAAACAGAAAGTGACACTGTGCTCTAGGTTAATAGGTTAGTCCCAAAAATAATATAAAATAGCATATTAATGCATATAAAACATCCAAAACAGATAATATAATATTATGGAACAATCAAAAATTATGATACAAGTCGAAATTTCACAAGCTAATTCAAAAACTAAGTGTAGAAGAAAATTCAGTTAGCTACTAATAGAACAAAATTCAGTTCACTTTAGTGTTCTATAATGAAATGAAAAAACTTCAGTTAACTACTAGTTTCATTCATTTAACTTCACCTAATTAACTGACGGTACCACTACCACTACCACTAGTAACCTAAGTGTAGAAGAAAATTCTGCTAACTACTAATAGAGAAACTTAGTTAACTTTAGTGCTATATAATGATGAGATAAAAAATCCAGTTAACTATTAATTTCAATCATTTAGGTCATTCATTTAACTTCACCTAATTAACCTATTGTACCACTACTAGCAGTAGCGCTACTAGCCTAATTAACTTAGTAAAACCCTACTACCCTCACTAAAAAAACATCTAATTAACATCTACTAGTACCACTACTGCCCTGACCTAATTAACATCTACTAGTATGACTATATACTACTAGCAGCACTGCTGCAACATTTTCTCCAGTTTGTTCCTTCAAGAAAAACATCTATGGAAACAAAAACCCTATTTAAACCCTACTGCCCTACCTAAATTTTTGCTCTAAACCCTACTGCCCTAGTTAAACCCTACTGCCCTAGATAAATTTTTGCTCTAACCTAGCCAACCTAGTTAACCTAATTAACCTAGCTAGTTAACTTAGTTAGGTAACCTAGCTAGCTAGTTAACCTAGTTAACCTAGCTAATTCCTAGAATAATATTTTCTGACCTAATTTTATACTTAGCTAATTTGATATATATGAAAATAGCTACCTAGGTTTTATAGCAAAACCTAGCTATCTAGGGTTCATACCAAAACCTAGGGTTCATGCTTAAACCTAGGGGTCATAACTAAATTCACCTAAGTAAATTAACCTAGAGAGGAGGGGTGGGGGCTTACAGAGAGGGTGCTCGGAGGAGATGGTGGCAGGGAGGTGCTCGGGGGAGACAGTGGCATGGAGGGCGTCGAGGGTGGCTTCGGTGGCGTCTACAGCAGCTTCGACGGCGAGGGTGGCTCCGGGGGCGTCGAGGGCGCGCGGCTCCGGTGGCGGCGACGGCGCGCAGCTCCGACGACGGCGACGGAGGCAGGATGGCGAGGGAGCAGGGGCGGCGAGGGAGAGGTAGGAGATGCGAGAAGAATGGAGAATTGGGGGAAGGAGGGACGCCCGCGCAGGGGCGAGTCAAACATAACGGCAACGTGGTTTCTGCAACAGCGCTATAGCAACTTAGCTATAGTGCTGTTTGGTGGACCGCGCTACTAGTTTAGCTAAGTTAAATATAGCGCGTGTAGCGAAAACACGCAATAGCTAAGGTTGCTACAGCGCTTTCATAAACAGGCGCTACTGCTATTGCTTTCATTTTTCCATTTTCTTTAATTTTCTTTTTCTTTTTTCTTTTCTTTTCCTTTTCTTAGTTGCAGCGCTGTCGCCTTAAAACGCGCTACTACTATTTGCTTAGCAGTAGCGCGGTGTGTAGACGGGCACTACTACTACTATACCTAGCTTGTCTCCAACGGTGTGGCAGTTATAGTAGTAGCGCTTTTTATTTGGCCGCACTACTACTATATAAATAGTAGCGGGCTTGTTCTCCCCGCGTTATTGTTAGGTAGTAGTAGCGCCTTGTTTTAGCCAGCGCTACTGATAATCCTCTGTGTATAAGGTTTTCCCTAGTAGTCAATAAATTCTTGGCGTCTTCTGTGTGAGGCATGAATGTTAAAATTTTGACTCACATCCAAGGGTCAAAAGAGGTCTTGTAAACAGTGAGACTTCCATGCACCATTGACGTCAAAAAAATAAGCAACACGGTGTAGTCTGCAATCTCTCTTCAGCACGCTGGGGCGGAAGGATGGTCCTCACAGGATCCAAGTCTTCATGGAAATACCGTCATCAACTCTGTAAAATTATCCCTTCCTTGACTAGCGCCAGCCCGTTTTCTACCGCTATCCACACAGCGGACACATTGCCGGTAAACACTATACCCAACAAATTCCCACTGGGGTACTATTTTCCCTATCGCAATCAGGCACATAAGCCCGTCGGAGCATCAAGCAATCGCCAAACTTGTTTTGCTAGAAGTTCTTGGTTGAATGCACGCACACGATGTAAACAGATACCACCCTTTGACTTAGGCAGCATCATTTTGCGCCAATTCAACTAGGCCATCTTCCTTTGTACTTTCTTCACCATCTACTAGTGCTGAATATGCTCAAAACATGTTGGACTCGCTTGAGCCCCCGACTTGATCAATATTTCCTTGTTCCCCGAAGACATCTCTCTCCCCCCTTAACTTGCTTCCAATACTTGAAATCTACACATTGCAGCTACACGATCAAATGCTTAACAAAATATGTGGCATATGGCCTAGCTTGTTACAGAAATGTTTTTGACTTTTGAATTGAAACAAATACCGATTAATGCAAAGGTCATCCCCAACAGCGGCAGGGAGCTAAGTGGAAGTTCTCACAGGCACGACCCGTGCACTTTTAATTACAGGTATGGGAACAACGGCATAAACACGGCCTTGGCGAGCCGGGGTGTACATGGTGAAGGCAGAACCTGATGGAACAGCCGAGAAGGCTGAACGAACGTATGGGGAGCGGTTGCCAGTGTGCCTCTTTCTCGTCTTTGCAACGTCAAACATAGCTGGCTTGGCACCGATCATACCCGTGCTACCACTAGGTGTGGAGCGTTACCTCAATCGACTAAGCCGCAGTCTTTGAGACCAAAGATCGCACATGCAGAGCTATATATCTACTCTTTACTCAAATAGAACCCGTCATCCAAGCACCTTCTCGTTTGCTGCAACTCCCCCGTGCTCCTCAAATAGATCCATGCTAGATTCAACATATATAGTATGACGAACTTTATTAAAACATTAAGGTCACTAGACAAAATTTCATGGAATACAAGGCAATAAAAACTCACAAGTTTCTTCCTAAATATGAATACTATCTATGCTAACCTAACAAAAAGATATTGCACCAACAAGCAACGGATCGATCCAAACCTAAATTACAAAGAAATCATGGAACATAGTCCCGATCTAGGAACTCCCTCAAAGGTTCTTCTAGTGCCTCTGTAACAGCTTCCCACCCAGCGGTCGTCGGGTAAGTCTCATCCCAGTAGAAATTCTTTTCAGGATTCTTGCATAGGTCGTAGAGGCGCTTCCCTGAAGGGCTAACCTGTCCACAGTACCCCAGCTCGGTGGAAGCCTCACAGCAAGGTGTCAGCTTGCGCTTGAAATTGTTTGACTGCTCCGACCCTTCACCTGCATACACACAGTTCCAACAGACGTTGAATAAAGTGCATACATGTGAAACCGGACTTAATTTGCATCATGCGCGTGCAGACATATAAAGTACGAGTACTTACCCGGGGCGTGATTAACGATGTCAGTGAAGGCAGTGTAGAGGTCCAGTATGTGGGCATTATTCTTGTTCCCCATCAGGTGTTCTATATTGTTGTTGTGCACAGTTGCGGCATAGTTTGCCAGAAGGTCGCATGTCGTGTAGTTGTTCGCACTAGTCCGCAAAGGCGTGCAGCCAATGGGATGCATGTTGTTCACTAGTACCTTTCTCACACCTAGCCTCTGTAGCTTCCCCACGTTCTTCGCAATCTCAGTCGTCACGTTCCCAATATAACTATCAATCTGCATGCAAGAGATGTTACTTGGTAAGAAGCTGGGTATATAGTAATTGCATACTGGTTAGTGTTTGCAAGTTTGAGTCTGCTAACTACTACTCACATCATCGAAGCTACTCAAGAAGGCATTGTCGACGTTGGCACCAGTCATGTAGTCACTGCCGGAGATGGAGACGAGAGCGACGGAGCTCTGAAGCTGTTGTTTTGAGATGACCCCAGTATTAAGTAGCCTCGTGAAAGCATTAACCTGTGTGGCAAGGGTCGGCACCTTCTTGTCCGGCACCTCGTAGACGCCAGCACCGCCGAAAGCAAAGGTCATGCCAGATGGGTCGCAAGATAGATGTGGCGTGAGCCTGTACGATGGAGGGGCTTCATTGAGGCCCAAGATCCTTGCTGCAAGGGAAATAAATCAATAAATATGAAGGATTATTTTTAGTACAACACATATAAGATTGTAAGGGTCAGAACTAAATGATCTAGAGCCTTGATATGATGGATTATTTTGGATGGTCTTAGATATAAGGTTGTACGTGCTCAAAAATATTTTTTCTATCTAGCATACCAGTATATATCTAGCTACGTACCGATGAAGTCAGATTGAATCCAATAGTTGGAAAGGCGTCCAGTTGGAACAGGAGTTGCAAAGAGGCTGAGATATCTTATAAAATCCGCCTAACTGCACCATTGGATTGTGCAAGGTATCTCATAGCACAAGGTGAAGCTTTTCGTGGGCATGATGAATCCTCCACTTCCATCAACCAGGGCAATTTTAGAGAGTTATTGGACTGGTATAAGGACAAGAAGGAAGATGTGAAGGATGCATTTGACAAGGGGGCTGGAAATGCACAAATGATTTGTTCTGACATCCAAAAGGACCTTGCTACAGCTTGTGCAATGGAGGTAACCAAAGTTATTAAGAATGACATTGGAGATAAGAATTTCTCAATACTTATTGATGAGGCTAGAGATTGTTCAATAAAGGAGCAAATGGCGGTGAGTTTGAGGTAACACATACCATCTTTTAGTGTTTTTATATTGCACTAGTAATGTTTACTAATCTGATTTCGTGATGCACGTAGATTTCTAGATGATCATGGAGTGCTCCAAGAGAGATTCCTTGCCATTAAGCACATCACATATTGCACATCTGCTGGAATTAAAGAAGCTTTAGTTGATGTGTTGGAATATCATGGTTTGTCAATTTCCAGGCTACATGGTCAGGGTTATGATGGGGCTTCAAATATGAGAGGGGAGTTCAATGGTTTGCAAAAATTGGTTAGAGATGAAGCTCCGTATGCATTCTATGTTCATTGCTTTGCTCACCAGTTACAATTGGTGGTTGTCACCGTTGCTCAATGTTGTCCTGCTATTACTGATTTCTTCAATTATATTCCCTTGATAGTGACTCAAGTGTGTTCATCTTGTAAAAGGAAAGATGCATTACTTGCCAAACATCAAGATGAATTGTTAGATTTGATGGAGAATGGAAAGATTTCAGCCGGTACCGGGTTGCATCAAGAATCTAACATAACAAGACGAGGAGATACTTGTTGGGGCTCACACCTCAAAACCTTGCTTCGTATATTCACAATGTGGAATGCTGTGGTGGATGTGCTAGGAATTGTTGTGGCTGATGCTCGGGAACACACATGCCAAGGTGGAGCTAGAGGTTTGCTTAAAAACATGGAATGCTTTGAATTTGTGTTCATCATGTTCTTCTTAATAAACTTTATGAGCAACACAAATCAACTATCCCAAGCTTTGCAAAGGAATAATCAAAATATTGTTGAGGCCATGCGTTTGATCTTGGATGTGAAAGAAAGCTTGCAGGACATGAGGGACAATGGTTGGGAGCCTTTATTTTGCCAAGCCAAGAACTTTTGTGAAACACATGATATTGATGTGCCAAACATGGATGATCTTGTTGGAACAATGGGCCAATCTGTTCGCACTAAGAAGAAGGTGACTCGGCTTCACTGTTACAAGGTTAGCATATTCAATGTTGCCATTGATGCAACTATCATCGAGATGAATCACCGATTCAATGAAGTTTCCACCGAGTTATTGGATTGCATGTCTTGTCTTAATCCAGCAAACAACTTTGCAAAGTTTGACGTTGACAAACTTATTCGTCTTGCTAAAATTTATGATGAGGACTTCACAGAAGCTGACCGGTTGTTGCTAAGAGTACACCTCCCCAGATTCCTTATGAACATTAGGAGAAGTGATGAATTTAATGGATGCCGGGATGTCCACACTTGCTCGTTTGATGGTTGAAACAACGAAACACACAACTTTCCATTTGGTATATCGCCTCATTGAGTTGACACTCATTCTTCCTGTAGCAACTTCGTCAGTTGAGCGAATATTTTCAGCAATGAAGATCATCAAGACAGACTTGCGCAACAAACTATCAAATGATTGGCTAAATGATTTAATGGTGTGCTATTGTGAGAAAGAGATATTCAGAAGCACTCACGATGACAAAATCATGATACAATTTCAGAAAATGACTGATCGGAAAGGACATTTGCCTTATGAGTTTAATGTGATTCCTTAGAGATATATATGTTAGTGTTACTAGTTTTAATACTTACATGTGCATGACTTATTGTTGTATCACTAACAAGTGTGCTAATTTGGACAGATGGCTTGTGGTTGGTGACTTGAGCGAGGGATCTTGGGCATACATCTCTATATTTTGGTGTGAAGCTATTCTATAACTACAATACCAGTAGCAGTACTAACCAGTAGTAAGAAGCAACATCTCATTGTCTTTTGTTATTGCTTCTCTCGTACTTTGATGCCTTGGTCTGTGAATTGTATGAACCTTTCTGGTATGTTTAAATGAATACTGCATGCTTTAGTTAGTATTCTGGGAAAGTTTGATTACATTTCGGCAAAAGGACAAGGAGATAATGGTTATTTAGCTGTACAAATTCAAATTTCAGCTCAAAATTTAATATTTTTCAAAAATCCCAAAACAATTAGAGTCAACACTAGATGCTTCCAGTAGTATTCTGTGATATTCTCAGCTCATTTGGATAAAAGAATTACGAGATGATGTTGTTTCTCTTGAAAGGAACATTCCATTTTTTTCTGCCGTTAACTTTGAGCCCACCCTCTAATTTCGTTCTGGATTCGCCACTGGCACTATGTACTTAGTCAGTGCAATGGTAAGAAGCTCACCCTTCGCCTTTTCATTCTTGTTGTTGGACGCCATAAGCTTAACCATTTGTGAGGTAGATTGAACTATGATGCCAAATGCTTGCGGAAAATTTTATTCTTATAGAGGCATACGGAGCGGGAATTGTAGAAATTGCATCAATTAGAGCGATCATGACATCTAATGAGAAATATTACATGTATAATTATTAAAATTAAATTTTGCACGACTTGATTACATTGACTAGGAGTGTATGAACTGCTTTGAGTGAGTGCTAATGTCATTAAATGTTTAATTTGACCCATGGCTTTTGCTTTGACAGGATCTACCTAGTCAATGGAATATGTGTCGACTGCACACGGTCCAGAAAGTGGACAAAAATTATTGGAAGTGAATTAAAATTAATGCTCAGTTCTCTGAACACGATGTACAAACCACATATGAAATATATTTCTAGTCGCAATTGAGACTGGTCACATGTATGTGTTTTTTTAGAATGTCACATGTATGTGTTGTGATCACCTCTTCCATAGATATATCTTTCAACCTATATGTATTAGTAGCTAGAAGAAAGGCACAAAATGACTATTGAAGTTTACATTTCTTTTGCTCTAGCTAGTAAACGGCACGAAATGTACTACTCCCGGTGTGAACATGATATTCTGCAACAAAAGCTGGATCATGTGTAATTTCCTTGACCTTGTCATTCAAATCAGGACAAGTCTTTTGAGAGTTAATGTGGCGGCTCTTTAGCTTTTTTCGATAAAGAGTGGCTTTATTGACTCAAAATATAGCATCGAGGATACAATTATAATGAGCTACACCTCGCCTCTGCATAACTAAGATGCACACAGCCAATACACACAAAGAAGCATGCTAGCAAAGGCACAAAAAGAAAAATCCCGAAGCATAGAAAGAACGATTGACAATGTATAGTGACAACCATCATAGCTAGCTAGGTCCTACTATTCAGCACGGACAACTACCGGTATACATAGGGTATAACTATCATGGCACACTTTTCATTGTTTGACTTGCTGATGTATATGCGTACATACAGTATACTTTTCCTTAGTCGGCGCTCGAAGTTGGAGCGGCAGATCATGGTAACACCGCAGTTCTGAGACAGGAAGACGGAGCGGCAAGCATGCGGCCACCTGATCAGCTGGTACCCTTGTGGGCAATCGGCGAGGTCACACCAGTGCGGCAGTCTCTCCTCCAATCGGTTCCCTAGGATGAGGCAGCAAGTTAATGTGTGTGGTGGTGCTATAGCACTCGATCTGCAGATTGAGGCGACCACTGATGGCTCTTGGTTAGGGTTCCTCTCTCTAAATATAGTTCGTACGGTGGGCAGCTCGTTTTGGAGAGGTTGTCGGATGCAACCGAAAGGCTCCTTTGTGAAGTGTGGTCGCTCTCACACCGACAAGCTTGCCTTCGGCATTGAGATGTGATCTACGGATAGCGGCTTGACAGAGAAGGCATGGCTGTGCAGTGACGACGGTGGAATTTCTAGCCAAGCGCATGTAGTTGTTGGGATCACAGAAGAGTGGTGGCGACAACATACGACAAACCCGATTTGGTGGTGCTTCTTGAGAACATGTGGTGAAACCCCAAGGTCTAACCCTAGTGGGTTATATCTAGCAACGATGTTATTGGGTTATTACCGTATTTGAGTCTTTGACAGGATATGTTCGAACTTGATCTTCTTGGTGAAAACATAGATTCTGGCCTCTAGTGATTGGATCCAGTGGCAATGGCCCTTGATCATCATTCCTTCTTGAAGGCATTATTGTTGAACACTTGCTGGGCCACACCCTCACCCAACAGCGCCACCACCATAAACACACCTAGTCGGCCCTAGCCAGCATCCCGGCATAGCATGCACCTCCGCGCCCAATGCGCGCTCGCACCACTCCATTGAGTGCCACACACCACTATCACGCATGCATCACCAGGTGAGCCCTGATGCGCATGAAACGCCCCGCCAGGTCTTTGTTTGCGGCCCTCCAGTGGAGGCGCAGTGAGAGGATAGGAGGGAGAATGGCCTAGAGGCATTTGTAGAGTGTTTTTTTTGGAAAAGGAGGTTAAACCCCCGACATCCGCATCAATCGATGCATACAATTATCTTTATTAATTATTCAACACTAACTAGAACATATATACATCAAGCCACCCGAAGCTACCACTCACACCTGCAAACTCGATAATGTGGAGTGCTCTCACTCGCCAGATCTAAAACCGGTGTCATAGCTGATCCATCCAGATAACATATTGGAATCAACTACCGGTGCAGCAGACCTAAACCATACACCACATGCACACGTTTCGAAAGCTTCCATCATCATCGAACCGCTAACCCATCATTAGGAGAGAGATCCGCATCATCCTTGCCGGTCCGGCTATCCATTGACGCCTAACACGTCTCTAAATTTTTGATTGTTCCATGTTGTTATATTATCAATCTTGGATATTTTATAATCATTTTATATAATTTTTTGGTACTAACCTATTGACATAGTGCCAAGTGATAGTTCCTTTTTTTCCGTGTTTTTTACATCGCAGAAAATCAATATCAGACGGAGTCCAAATGCCAGGAAACTTTACGGAGATTTTTTATGGACCAAAAGGAACATGATGGGCCCTGGTTGCACCTGGGGGGGGAGTCACGAGGAGGGGACAACCCACCAGGGTGCGCCAGCAGGCCCAGGCGCACCCTGGTGGGTTGTGCCCACCTCGGGTGCCCCCGGACCGCCTCTTTGCTCTATAAATACCCCCAAAATACCAGAACCCTAGGGGAGTTTACGAAATATTCATCCAGCCGCTGCAGAGTCCAGAACCACAATATCCAATCTAGACACCATCTCAGATGGGGTTCACCACCTCCATTGGTGCCTCTCCAATGATGCGTGAGAAGTTCTTTGTATACCTTCGGGTCCGTAGTTAGTAGCTAGATGGATTCAACTCTCTCTCTCTTGATTCTCAATACAATGGTCTCTTGGAGATCCATATGATGTAACTCTTTTTGCGGTGTGTTTGTTGGGATCTGATGAACTTTGAGTTTATGATCAGTCATATCTTTTTATATCCATGAAAGTTATTTGAGTATCCTTGATCTCTTATACACATATTCTCTTATAGCCTCATATTTCTTCTCTGATATTTGGGTTTTGTTTGGCCAACTTGATCTATTTATCTTGCAATGGGAAGAGGTGCCCAGTAGTGGGTTTGATCTTACGGTGCTTGATCCCAGTGACAGAAAGGGAACCGACACGTATGTATCGTTGCTACTAAGGATAAAAAGATGAGATCTATATCTACGAAATAGATTAACGGATCTTGTCTACATCATGTCATCGTTCTTATTGCATTACTCTATTTTTCATGAACTTAATACACTAGATGCATGCTGGATAGCGGTCAATGTGTGGAGTAATAGTAGTAGATGCAGGCAGGAGTCGGTCTACTAATCTTGGATGTGTTGCCTATGTAATGATCATTGCATGGATATCATCATAATTATTTGAGGTTCTATCAATTGCCCAACAGTAATTTGTTTACCCCTCATTTGCTATCTTTCTCGAGAGAAGCAACTAGTGAAACCTACGGCCCCCGGGTCTTCTTCCTCATATATTTTCTTGCGATCTACTTTTCCTTTGCATTTTTATTCAGATCTTTTAAACCGAAAATACAAAAATACTTTGCTGCACTTTATTTTATTTATGATCTATTATTTCAATCTATTACAAATTTCTCGCATCGTTACTCGAAAGGGATTGACAACCCCTTTAACACGTCAGGTTGCGAGGTGTTGTTTTTTGTGTGCAGGTGCTGTTTATGTTGTGGTTCTTGGTTCTCCTACTGGTTCGATAACCTTGGTTTCATCACTGAGGGAAATACCTACCTTCGATGTGCTACATCATCCCCTCCTCTTTGGGGAAATACCGATGTAGTCCTAGCAGACAGGAGTTTTCTGGTGCTATAGTCAGGGAGCAATCAAAAGGAATTTCTCGCGCCGTTGTCGGGGAGGATCTTCTACATAACCAGGTTCCTAATCACAAATCTCATCTCCTCGCAATTTACATCATTTCTCATTTTCCTCTCGTTTTCCTCTTCCCCACTTCACAAAATTTGTCGTTTTATTCACCTCTCTTTTTCTTTTGCCGTTTTCTTGCCAGATCTGTTTTTGTGTGTTTTCTTGTTTGCGTAGTCATGATGCCTCAAAGAAAATATTATGATGTTCCTTACCCAAATATTTGCTTGAAATTGAGAGAATTACTAGGGAATATATGACTACACAATTTGAGCACAATAAGTATTTTACTAAAGAACTTAAGGAGCACTTTGTTGTGCTGGATGCTATCAAAAAAAAAAACTTGATGATACTAGTAGAGAAGTTTGCAATCTTCAATCTAAGTATGCTTTTGCTAAAAGTTTGCTAGGAAAAATATCCGATGCACAAGCTACTCTATTAAATCAAATGGCTGCCAAACCAATCTCATTAGAGGATAAAAGTGATGAAGATCTTAAAATGATTGGTGTTTCATCTATTGATTCCTTGTTTAGTAAAGATAATATTGATGAAAAAGGGACTGGAGAAGATTCAACTTTAGGTAGAAGGTGTCCCAATATTTCGGAGGGTAAAAATCTTGTTGAGAAAATTGATGAAAGTGGGTTTGGAGAGGTCAAAACATTAGCTAGTGATGTACCCACTCTTTTGGATTACAAATACTTTAATTATGATAGTTTCTCTTTGATTGATTGTATTTCTTTGTTGCAATCCATGATAAATTCACCCCATGCTTATGAACAAAATAAGGCTTTTACTAAACATATTGTTGATGCTATGATGAAAGCTCTTGAAGAAAAATTGGAATTGGAAGTTTCAATCCCTAGAAAATTTCATGATGAGTTGGAACCTACTATAAAAGTCAAGATTAAAAACTATGAGTGTTTTGCTTTGTGTGACTTGGGTCCTTAAGTCCTTGTCATTTCCTCCTTCTAGAAAATCCGGGTTAACAAGCCAGCTTCATACTCAATTTGCTGACATTGGTTTCTCACAGAGAAATATTGTGAAGAGTAATCCACTTGAGTCGGCTTCCAAAGTGCCGGTTTAAGAAATATGGGTCTTGAAATACTTATCTGATATTCAGCCAGTTTGAAGATGTAAAACTTGCCGGTTTAATATTACCAAAATTGTCGGTTTATAAATATTGTTGGCACCGGGTCATAATTGTTGTCGACACCGGGTCATGTAATTGATCTTCCTGATTTACTCAAAACTGATAAACTAAAGACGTTCCTCCTTTATATGCATAATACTTGTAGCCCCCAAGTCTTAAGAGGAGAAGATAGTGATAACTTAAGACTTGCTCCAATAAGTGTTTCAACCTTGAAGAAATCCAGTTTGTTCCTCTCGATCATATAGACTAAATACTCCATATATGCAGCCCCCAAGTGCCGGGTTGTCATGCTTGCAGCAACCTGGGACTTGTAATTGCTTATAAAAACTTCAATCAGTGTAGCCCGCAAGGGCCGGGTCATTATGCAATAATGAACAGGGAATTTGTAAATATAATCATGTAGATTTTAGCAGTGATGTGTAGCCGCCAAGGGCCGGCTTAGTAAGATAATACTGAACCGGGACTTGATATATACTTCAATAGAAATAACATATTATAATGTAGCTTCCATCATAGGGCTTGAACCCACGTCCACAAGGTTAAGAGCTTTGTGCTTTACCAACTGAGCAACGAACCCTTTAATATAATGGATTAAGGCTTGTATACCTTGAATGTATGACAGGAGCAATTGGTAGCCCCCAAGGGCCGGCTCATTATGATATGATGAGTCGGGTCTTCAATAAGATGAGCAAAAAATGACTTTGAATTAGCCCCCAAGTATCATGGTGCATGCTTGCAGCGACATGAGACTTGCATATTTGATATAATCTCAATTTAAATAATGTAGCCCCATGTGTCGGGTCGTAAGCCTGCAGCGACTCGGGACTATTCCTTCCATTGTAGAATAAACCATATCCATTGATAAAATAATAGCCATTGCACCAAAGCGACTTTGAATACCTCATCTGTTGATAACCATAATAAAAAATCCAGCCATGTTGGCTATTTAAAGATTTGAATAATATACTCAATGATTTATAAGCGCATGATTACAATGGCGCAATCCAT
>NC_057812.1:719260502-719278556 GCF_018294505.1 Triticum aestivum | reverse complement strand
ATAATTTATCATCATACTGGCGACTTATAATCGAAAGCCAGGCCGGGTTAATAAACGTCGGTGATTTATAATCATTCTTTATTCAACCTGTTTCTGTATACAACAAGTTTAAAGTGTCCTGGCGGTTTACCGCCGGACGGGTCATAATGCCCAATATATAACCCGGGTTTATAACCAAGGCTGCACTTAAGAATAATCAAATATGAAATATATCATACATGTGACATTGAATCACATCGTTGGCTTACCAACTTTTTATAGTAAGGGTGATAACCCAAATCTTGAGTACTGATAACTCCTCCCATATTTTGCCGGTTTATGATAAAACCGTTCCGGGTTGTGATAAACACCGATTTATTCAATACTGGTGACTTTGAGTCGGAACCAGACCGGGCTGGTAGTCTCCGGATTATAACTGATCATGTACAGACAACTTGTAGTTGAAAGCCAAGTCGGGTTAATGAACGCCGGTTTATTCATGCACATATGATACATGCTATGATGATGTAATGATGCCGCAATGTATGATGCAATATATGATGATGTATATGTATGATCAAGAGGGTTTAAGCTATGGTTCGGATACAGCCAGAGCCCCCATGTAGTCATAATTGTGGCATTGCGCCGATCAAGAGGTGTAACCGTGGTTCGAATACGACCAAGCCCCCAAGTGATTTCCCTAGTGCCCTTATGCCTATCAAGAGGTGTAACTATTGTTCGAACCCATAGCCCCCAAGTGATTTTCCCTGGTGGCCTTATGCCTATCAAGAGGTGTAGCTATGGTTCGGATACGACCAAGCCCCCAAGTGATTTCCCTGGTGCCCTTATGCTGATCAAGAGGGTATAAGCTATGGTTCGGATATGACCAGAGCCCCCAAGTGATTTCCCTGGTGGCTTTAAGCCTATCAAGAGGTGTGACTATGGTTCGAACATAGCCCCCAAGTGATATTGTGAGCTGTGCTCAAGGGATACCCATGTTTGAGCTATGCTGTGCAACAGACTCTCTTTGGCCCCTTATGATAATATTGGTTTGATAGCCGAATCAATATGTAATCAGAACTCCGCTTTATAAACAGAAGCCCCCATGTGATCAATAATATGATAAACCAATAAGGCAGGATAACCCATGTTTGAACCACGCATCATGGCAACAGGCCCTCTTCGGCAACCTTTAACTTCTTGCAAGAGATAAATTCTTCTTGAACCGGGATTTTGAACCAGATATTAAGAGCTTCAAAGCTTTGTGGGAGACATCATTCCCTTGAACCGGATTGTAAACCGGATATTTGAGAGCTTCAGTGAGACTGACTCCCCTTGAGCCGGATTTTAAACCGGAATCCTTTCTGATGACCCGGAACTTCTTCATTGAGCCGGGATTTTGTAATTGTCATATACTTTCTAAGCCGAGAATTTTCTGACGGCCTTTAGATTTTCATCAATATAACAGTAGCCGCCGGGACCGGGTTATCTTTCCCTCCATCGTCCTGAGGTTCTTAAATTTGCTGAAACTGGCAAGATTTGCTGAGTCATGTCATCGTAGCCCCCGAGTCTCAAAGGTGACTCGAGGAGTTGGCTTGAGACTATCCATATTTGATCGTGATGTAAAAACCGGTAGGAGTCATTCAATAGCTCAGTGTTATAATAATCCTTTTTGCAGTAGACAACTTGTCCCGCATTGGAGAACTTGCAAGCCAGAGTAATTGCTCTTTTTAAACAAAAGCAATATAAAAATATAAAAATATACTGGATGGATTTCACCTGATATGTTAAACCAGAAATTATCCACTTCGGAGTGGATGATCACCATGGTGAAGCTGAAATCAATCACGGCCGGGTCGACCGTGGGAGCCGACAGATGAGTCGACCGTGATACTATAAACCAGTGCGAACGGGAGAGTCGGCCACGCGGTCGGACGGGTAAATCGCCCATAGTGTTGTAGACCGTCGCGAACGAGCGAGTTGTCTTCCACGTTGTAAGCTGGCGCAGATACGTGAACCGGCCGCAAGGGCGGACGGGCGAGTCGTCCGTGGCATTGTAAGGTGGTGCGGACGGGCGAGTCAGCTGGCGTGTTTGATGTAAACTGAACCGCGACACGCGTGCCCATGGAGCCACGCGGCACAGCCGAACGTGCATCCGCGGTATAACACCACTTTTGTAATGAGTAATTTACCTGTATATAACAACACTATATGGCAGAGTGGTTGTTTTCACAAAAAATTAATAAGTATTTACTGATAAAAAGTAAACTGGATGAATATCACCTGGTGCATTAGTACAACAGATTATCCTTATGCAATGTCTGTAGATAACCTCTGTTCTTCTTAACAGCGCATGATTAATCCGCCTGTCCTCCCACCAAGCAGGTACCCCAAGGCAGAGGTGGCAGGCCGGCAAGTTGTTGTGGGGGCGTCCGGATTTCCCTCCAGCCCGTAGTGACTCGGCAGAGGCTGCGGCCACACGGGCATAATAGCAAGACCCGCCAGCGGAGACGGAGACCCCGATGCAGTGCAAGATGGAGGCGGTTTGACGCAAGTACTGCAGCTGTATTTGCCTTGGGCATCAACTAAATATAATACGTGATGTTTGTCTTGATGTGATGACGTAAACCAATGGTAGCTTCTTGATCTCGAGGTGAGAAAGTAGTACTAATTTATTGAATTGATGCAATATACTCTCCTTGACTAGAGCGTTTTTGAGACGGCGGGGTGGTGGAAATCTGTGTTGACCTCAGATCCTTGTGCCAATCCATCTCGGACGCAGCTTTGACTGATTCTTTATAATTTGACCATATATGCCGCTGTGTTGGCTAGGTGTGCACTCAACAACGAAAGACTGAACCAAAAATTGATTTTTTTCCTCGCGTGAGATACTAGTAGTAGTACAAATAGTCATAGAGGCTTCCGTTGAGCGTGGGTTTTAATCATACGAGCTAGCAACAACCAAACCGTCTTGGAAAGCAAAGTAGTATTTTTCCGTTGGGACTTGAAGTGCTCCTGTAACACGGCTGCTGTGGACCCATCTATATGATTCTTCAGGTGTGGCCGCTCCGCACAAAAAACCAAGTTTCAGGGGCACCTTAGGTACAGCTATGGGGTCAGGGCCAGTTCTTTTGGGCGATTCTATCAGAATCGCCCTCCTCCCCAGCTTCTCCCAGAATCACCACTTCGTATGTTTTTTACAATCCTAGCTAATTAGATCTTAACTAGATAGGATTGTAAAAAACATATGCAGTGGCGATTCTAGGAGAAGCTGGGGAGGGAGTGATTCTGGGAGAATCGCCGAAAAGAACTGGCCCTCAGTATGTTTCCCAATAAACAAAGGCGTGTTAAACCAGTACCTTGATTAGAAAATATCAGCGGGGCGTGGGCCCATCCAACGGCTGCACGGAATCGCTTTGTCGACCATTGACCCGACCGGGCTGATTTTTGTGGTAACCGCCTAATAACAATCGGACCCAACTGTCGTATCCGTAGAAAAATTCACCAATGACTGCGGTGGATTCCTGTAGTATATTGTGTGCGGCGGAAACGCTCATGTCGATCTTGGCGACTTGCGAAAAACGATCATGTCGCAACCTTATTTCTCTTGAATTTTAAATCTCAGACTAACAATCTGACCGATGAACTCAACTGATGTAAATCCTTTCAAACTGGCTCTTCTTCATCTGAAAATTGCGAGCTTCTCGAACCCTAGAAGAGATCCCTCCAAGAACTCATCACCACCGTGCGTGAGCCCCACGGTGGGCGCCAACTGTCGTGGTTTTGTCACGGCGGATGTCCTTAGTGTCAAGACTTAGTCGCGAGACCAACGCATCTATGTGGTAGCTTGAGAAGGGTTGAGCGGAATCGAGAGACGCAACACAAGACAAGGATTTAGACAGCTTCGGGCCCCGGGAAACATCATCCGCTAATAGCCCTACATGTTATTTGAGGCTAGGTCTCACTATGATCACGAGAGAGTCGCCGATAAACCGGCTCTTTGTGTCTAGCCTAGAGATTGTTTTTCCTCCTTCTTCTTTGGGGAGCCCTGCCCCTCCTTATATAAGTTGAAGGGGCGGGTTACATGTGGAGTCCTATTAGGATTAGGACTAGTCTATCTCTAATACAAACCAGATACAAGTCCAGGTCTTAACTCCTTGTAAGAAAAATATTCCTCACGCCTTTCCTCTTAAACCGGCCCACCATAGTATGAACCGGCCTTCATGAACTGCCCGTTGGGCCATCGGGTCTTGTCACTCCTCTGACCCGCCTGCCGGATTACCAATGAATCATAAACCGCCAGGTCCAAACAGGTCGCCAGTGAATCGTTAAGTCTCAGCCGGGTCTCAAGTAAAACACCAAGTCCGGTCGGGTTATACTTCCGGCCGGTTTACACCGCGGGGTATATCCCCGACAGGTGCTATGTGTGCTCCTCTGGCTGCCAAACAGATTGACTCCATCGGTGCTCACGCCCAGCATGATGTTCCTTGGATCGTCCCCAAATTCCGGGTGTTCAAAGTTCAACGCTTGTCACTGGCTCGCATCCTTAGGGTGACTCAGCATCTTGTCTTTTTTATTTATCTCTGGATCATTTCCGTCATCTTCTCGCTTCTTCTCCTCCCTATCTGCGTGCCAATGCAGGAGCTTTGCTAGCTTAGGGTCCGCAAAATATCGCTGCAGACGAGGAGTGATCGAAAAGTACCACACCACTTTTCGAGGAGTTTTCTTCCTCTTCTTGTATCGAGTGACGCCGCACACCGGACATATGGTAGACTCCGCGTGCTCGTCCCGATAAATGATGCAGTTGTTCATGCACACATGGTATTTCACGTGCGGTAAATCCAGAGGACACACGATTTTCTTCGCCTCCTCGAAACTGGTCGGGCACTTGTTCCCCTTGGGAAGACGTTCGTGCCAAAATGACATGTTCTCGTCGAAGCATTCGTCGGTCATTTTGTGTTTTACCTTCATCTCCAGAGCCATGAGCATTACTTTCAGGCGGGTATCTTCGGGCCTGCATCCTTCATACAATGGAGTAACCGCGTCTATCTCCAGTTCATCCAGCTTGGTTTTCTCTCGGGCGGCAGCTCTTGCGTTATTCGTCTGCTTGAGAAGCAGCTCTTGAATATGAGGGTCCTGCACCCAGCCCATCGATGGTCCATCGTCGTCTGCTCCGGCATCTTCATCTTCATGATCACGCCCTTCGTCTGCTCCGGCATCTTCCTCATCATCATGTCCGGCATCTTCTACATGATGAATGTGTACTGCATCTACTTCCTGATCATGTCCTGGAGATTCTTTGTCTTCTCGCCCACCCTCGTCGCGGTTGTCTTGCTGCCCTTCCTCATTTCTTGCCCGGCCCCCATGGACGACTTCATAATAATCTTCATCACCTTGCCACCGATAGCCATCCATGAAACCACGCAAGAGCAGGTGGTCCCGCACCTGTACGGAATCCGGGTCCATAAGGCCCCTCAGCTTGCATCTTCGACACGGACATCTTATCTCCGTCTCGTTCTTTTGAAGCATCTGGGCCTTCGCGGAGCTCAAAAACCTATTCACGATGCCTTCGGTCATCGTGCGGACCATGGTCACCTGCAGGGTAGAGCAAAATGATATTTTAGAAGCAAATTTTTTTTTGGCATGACTTTGCCTAAAAATAGGACCAAAAAGAATGCATAGTGCCAAATTCTCGCCGAAACGGAAATGAATCAACATCCCGGAAAAATATTGGCAACTATCGCATTTCAAATACCGATACCTGCAAACATAAACATATGCAACAACACAAACATATGCAACACCACAAACATACGTAGATCTAGGCCATAAAAAGTGCATGTGCACGTTGTTGGAGGGAGAAGAAAGTTGATCTACAACATAAAGAAGCTTTCCCCTTACTTACCCATGAAAAAAAAAGAAATTTAACCACCTAATTTGGGTGAATCTATGGTGCAAATGAGGTGAGGAGGAGGAGGCGGCCGAGACAAGCTTGGAGGGGGAGGTGGAGAGAATGAAGTGGGGAAAGTGAGTATGGTAGGTGGCTGTCCAAAATATCTAGCTAGTCTCAGGTTACTAATGACGCATTATTAGGTGGTGCGCCATTACTATTTTTGCAATATATATATATATATATATACATATATATATTATATATATATATATATAGTGTTACTATTCATCACCGAGGGTGTAGAATAAGTTATTCTTCACCGAGGTAATCTTACAGTCATTTCATAAATATAAATTACATTTGAAATACAAATAGTTACATTCATATTGATTTACTGCAGAAAATTTGGCATAACAAAAAAATATAGGTCCAAAATTGTATTTTATGTACATTCTACGCTATGTTTTTACATTTGTAACTTTACAGAACATAAAATATTTTTTACAAGATTATAGGTTTTCTTACGTTCTCTTTTTATGTCTAAAACAAGACAAAATTTATGAAACGTAAAATTACGGTGCATAGATCCATATGATGTAACTCTTTTTGTGATGTATTTGTTGGATCTGATGAACATTGAGTTTATGATCAGTCATATCTTTTTATATCCATGAAAGTTATTTGAGTTTCTTTGATCTCTTATAGCCTCATATTTCTTCTTCGATATTTGGGTTTTACTTGGCCAATTTGATCTATTTATCTTGCAATGGGAAGAGATGCCTGGTAGTGGGTTCGATCTTACGGTGCTTGATCCCAGTGACAGAAAGGGAACTGACACGTATGTATCGTTGCTACTAAGGATAAAAAGATGCGATCTATATCTCGGCAATAGATAAACGGATCTTGTCTACATCATCTCATCGTTCTTATTGCATTACTCCGTTTTTCCATAAACTTAATACACTATATGCATGCTGGATAGCGATCGATGTGTAGTGTAATAGTAGTAAATGCAGGCAGGAGTCGGTCTACTCATCTTGGATGTGATGCCTATGTAATGATCATTGCCTGGATATCATCATAATTATTTGAGGTTCTATCAATTGCCCAACAGTAATTTGTTTACCCATTGTTTGCTATCTTTCTCGAGAGAAGCCACTAGTGAAACCTACGGCCCTCGGGTCTTCTTCCTCATATATTTGCTTGCGATCTACTTTTTCTTTGCATTTTTATTCAGATCTATTAAACCAAATATACAAAAATACTTTGCTGCACTTTATTTTATTTATGATCTATTATTTCAATCTACTAAAAAATTCTGGCAACGTTACCCGAAAGGGATTGACAACCCCTTTAACACGTCGGGTTGCGAGGTGTTGTTATTTGTGTGCAGGTAACGTTTACGTTGTGTTTCTTGGTTCCTACTGGTTCGATAACCTTGGTTTAATCACTGAGGGAAATACCTACCTTCGCTATGCTACATCATCCCTTCCTCTTTGGGGAAATACTGACGTAGTCCTAGCAGACAGGAGTTTTGTGGCGCTATAGTCAGGGAAACAATCAATGCCACCGCCCTACGCTCGTCCACCTAGACACGAAGACACTGAAAGATCGGTCGTGCGTAGTACCTGCCAAACAGGCATGACATAGCGTAGCACATGTCGGCTAGTCATGACTTGACATCTCCACTGAAGCTCCATGCAAGACGGAGCCTCTCCATGCCTCATACCTTTGTCTTTCAGCGATGCTCCACAAACTATGCTCCCAAGAGAGAAACAACATCACAATGCCGCCATTGTCCGATCTATAAGACGAGATCCTAGAGTTTCCCCTGGAGCTTGACAGTAGTTACACGACGATGCGTTCATCAAGGTAACGGCGTTGAACACCACCATCGCCCACCGTCAACTTGCTTTTCACCGGCAACTATGTCTCCCCGACTCGCCGCCGGGACTAGATGACGGATCTCGAGATCAGACCACCCAGCATTAGGCGGACCACCTCCGACAGAGGAAATGGCCACCACCGCCAATCTGAGGTCCACCCTGTCACCGCCGTGCCACCGAGCCCTGAGCTCACCAGACGCCGCCGCCTTGATAGGCCACCCCACATCGTCCATCCCCAAGCATCAGAGAAAACATGCCCCGCCGCAAGCCACCACGAGGGGTTTTGCGAAGGTCTGGGAGTGTGGCGGGAGGGGAGGGTGGTACGCACCGCCGCCCGAGTCACCCACGGGAGGGATGACGCAGGGGCTCGGATGTGATTTGGGAGGGTTCGCAAGTGTGCATGTCGTTGGTTGGGTGCTTGTATACCCCGCAAAAAAGGTAGGGTGCTTGTATAGCATTTCAATTTCTTTTGTGTTTTTAGACCATATACTAGTTTCTTTGAAGAAAAGTTGTATTAATAAATTTTTCTTGCATGCTACTTATCGTCACATTAATTTCTTTTAAACAATACAAGTGCAGTCTCTTAAAATTGTGCAAATGATAATATAGCTGCAAATTGTGCAAATGATAATATAGCGTCAAACACCCGGTTGGCCTACCTATTTGTGAGAGGAAAGTAAGGTTTGTATTGAAAACTTGCTTCAAAACAAGTCTCAACTTCATTGATATGTGCCAAAGAACCATGTTCATAACGGGAACTTGATTTTCATGGTAAAAGTTGTTTTTCGACAATATTCATCAGAACATGCCCATATGGGCTCGAATTTCAAAGAAGGTCTCATCACAATGAACACAATGACGAAAGCATATTTTGATTTGGCGAAGTTTTTAAAATCGATGCGATTTTTCATCCATGGCGCCGACCTCGTCTTGTTTGAATGCATGTGTGTTGCCGGTCTTTTCATTTATAGGTTGTTCCATCACTAATGTATTTTAGAGTGCTCTTGCATGTGGGATGCGCTTCCTTACATCCATAGGTTGATCCATCACTAACTTTACATTTAGAGAGCTCCTGCATATGGGGAGCACCCACTCAACGAAAAAGGAAAAAAGAGTTGCAAGTGTGAGGGAGAAATTCTCAGGCAACGAGCGGGCCTCCTCGGAGAAGTCGGATCCCAACAATCGCCTTATCTTACATTTTTAAGAAGTTGATCCTCACTACTACCAATTCTCTTAACATACACACTGTCCATATCATCATCATGCCACATCACCATTCAGTTTGCAAATCATCTTAACATGCACCTAGTCAACTCAGCCATGCAGCCACATCATCGCATCGCTGGCTGGCTTTGTCCCTGAAGAAGGGTTCTCAACGCATCAGTTCCTTTCTTCTCCACGCTGCCAGCCATTATTGCTACCGTTTACATCTTCCACTATCCCACACATACAAGATTAACTAACGGGGTAATCAAGCGGCCGGCCGGCGGTTCATTACCCGTCCGCTTCCCGTACTTTATAGTTGTAGGTCCCCTCACGTCTTCTTCCACTTCCCAGTCTACGTCGGCAAATTTCTACTCTAGAAGGTGGTGTCAATCTGCATCTTCATTATGTGGTTGCAACGCTGGTTGGAAAATTCACTGGCAACTCCGCGGCTGCAGCTGCTGCAGGTTCCACCGTTGCTCTCCGTCAACCTCAAAGGTCCGCCTCACGAATCACGATTCGTTTGTTTTTCTATATCCATTATTCCATTGATTGTTGAGAGTATGTAGTATAGCAGAGCATGCGCTAGCTTTTGGTGTTGACGAACATATTCTACCGGTTCTCATGCGTAGCAGCTTAAGATTCTTTAACTAAGGCAACGATATTGCTTGCATTGGTTAGGAAGAAAGTTCATTAGAAAGGAAGTATAACCTGGAAGATTGGAGGTATGAAGAATATTTACAGATTAGAAGAGTGGAAGAAACAAATTATGTAATGCCATCTGCTTCAAGTTGTGGAGGCCAGTTGTCCACATATCTGTGCAACTAAAGATCGCCCGTTTCTTTTCGTTCCTCAGGTGCCACCATATTAGTATAACCAAAGCAGGGAAATCATTTTTGTAGGTGGCTAAAATGGCAATCGATCAACCAGTCCTCCACGTTTTGAGTCAGCAGAGAAGGAACAAGATCAGTCTGGAAACTACAAAAACGCAAGGCGAAATCCCAAACTGCAGTAACCGAGCAATGGCAGCATAAAATCACACCTTTTTTAATTATTCATTCAGTTACGTCAGTGTTTGTACATTTTTATCAAAAAAATTGTTAGTGGGACTCTTGTCAATATTGAACGAATACGATTTCCGATTTGAGATAAGCTCTACATATGTTGCTAGATCTTGGAATATTTTGCCGACCATAGTAGGTAGAGTGTACCATCATATTTTCATGTTCTTTTAGAAAATCAATACTTTCAGGTATCATGAATACCCAATATGTTATGAATTTCCGGGCACTGATTTACAGTCTTCGTCAGATGAAACTGGACCTTAATATTCTTCAACAACCATATCTCAAACAAATCATCAGAAAATCCCGCAGCAACGCGCGGAGCATCGTCCAGTTATTAAGGGTAGGACGCTTAGCCGGGGTGGTAGCCAGCCAATTGCTATGTCCGTGACGGAGCCGCATGACGTACCTCCGCGTGCGAGCGCGGGCGCCATGGAGTGCCCGCCTGAATCCGACACCGAGAACTCCAGTCCTGCCCGTCGCCGTGGAAAGTGCATCACCCTACCTTGCCGACGCTTTGCCCCCCGAAGCGTGGGGGGACAGGCCCGTGCCACCAGGCCCGGCAACACGGGTGCACGCGCGTCCCCTCTTAAGCGTGTCGCCAGCGATGAAAGTTACCCGTGTGGGACTAATAAAAAGTAAAAAAATCAAGTATCCGTACATGTTCTTCAAAGCACTTAAACAACTCAAAAACACTAGCCATGCGCGCACGTACATAGATCGACATGGTCGGCAAAGGGCAGACACATCGACCGAACATAGTGTGTACGCGTGTATTGTCTTTTCGGTGGCGGTCATTTGAACACAGAGCAATGCAAATGCGGACATAAACGTACATACACTCATCCTATCCTGTAAGCACCACTGTCTGAGATACCGAACCGGCATAATATCTTGAGATCAATAAAATAATCATGAGCACCTTCGTAGTGGATGAGAACGCATTCTCCCACGGGATGAACATGGCCGAAAAGCCTAAACAAATTCAAAAAAAATGCAAGCACCAGTACCAAACTTAGGACCTAAACCCTGATGAGCTGGTTCAACCATAAGCAAACTAATCATCTGAGCTATACTCAGTTCACTGTGGCGGCCATTTGCAAAGACTAATTATGCATGCTGTTAGAATGGAGAGACAGGGATTGTTGCGGAATAGTTGATGTATTTCTTGCACCCCATGGGCATATATAGGAGTACCTGATCGTTTTGAAGTACAAGGCAAGATAGAATAATATCCTATGCTATCCTAGCTTTCCTAATAATTACGATACTCAACATCCCTCCGCAGTCACAACGGTAGCGACGCAGACAGTGAGACTGGAGAAGAATCCGAAGGCAACCAACGGACCATGTTAAAAAGGAGAGAGAGGAATTGTTGCGGAATAGTTGATGTATTGCTTGAGCCTCATGGGCATATATATAAGAGTACATGATCGTCTTGGAGTACAAGGCAAGAAAGAATAATATCCCTACGCTATCCTAACTTTCCTAATAATCACGATACTCAACACATGCAACTGAGGGCGCCTCGCTATGTGACCGCACAACAAAACTATGAATGAATGCCTTTCACACTTCTGCAGCAGGAGAGAGCCAATTAATCTAGTCGTCTCGACTCATGTGTATTCGTTATTTCTTGAAAATTCAAAAATTCGTACAAGTACTCCCTCCATCTGGGTTTATAAGCAGGTCCCCTCTTATTTTGGCCTTATGTTTTTTATGGAGAAACTTTCAATCATATTCATCATTTTTCATGGCAGTACAATGAACACCGGAGTAAAAAATATACTCAAAGCAACCGTTAATTTATAGGGACTGTCATCAATTAAAAAACCAATCATGGGGCACCATGCTCTTTCACATACATAATTGATGTAAATATAGCATGAATACTTCATAAACTATAGATACGTTAGAGATGTATTAACATTCCAAACTTAATTACTGCTCATCCTCGAGTAGGTAAATAATAAACAAATAATTTATGTAGTGTGAATGCTAGGATAGAAATAACTTCTGCTCACATAGGCAATGATAATTCTGATAACAAGTCACATCATTCCATTAACTTCAATATATCATAAAGTTGTAATGTAGTATCTAACGAATCTTTCAAGATTATATTGCAAACATAAAGCAACCTAGTATGCATTCTTCTAACAGAGCTCATTGGTTTAAAATAGAGATGAGGTTTATTTTGAGAGGTATATATTCAAGAGCATCAAATGAGAAGTATGTATAGTTGGGTTTCCATCTAATCACGAATCGTGAGTAACCTTTTCTCTGCCTGTTTGCGTTCTAAGCAGTATAATTCAGAATACCTTTTTTGTTGCCTTTACTTTAACATGTGTGCAAGGAACAATACCATTATCCTTCCTGATGTTTTTGTACATATGTTTTCAAATAAATACATTAGATGTTTAGGATTTTCTTCAGAAGTACTCCTATGATATCATAATTTTGTTAGGAAACAGGCGCTTTGTGAATAATAGTGGGATTTTATAAAAAGTTACTACCATTATCAAATAATTGGATCTTGTTAGGAAACAGGCACTTCCATATATACAAAAAAATAGTAAGTTTAAGTTTTATTAGTTCTGTAGTTATATGCATTTTGTAGAATATAGGGCCTAATATTTCATTTTGCCCTGGCCTGCAAATTTCAGGAGACGGGCCTGGTCCAACCCGACCACCTAGACTGGAGAATCAAACTTACCTACAGTTGGGCTGGCGCCCGCTCTGCCGCGCGCATTCATGACGACGTGTTAGATGTGAGGTTCAGGGCCAGGGCAGGAGCCTTTCATCGTCCTTGGTGACGTGTGCTACAAGCGCTCGTGTGTTCAAGCTAGCCTTGCTGTCCTCTGCGCCCAAGTATTTTGAGCAACAATATATGGTAGAGCACCTTTCGTTCATTAACATCCATGTAAAATATTTTAAGATAAACGAATATTTTTTGTGAGTTGTAAAATAGTAGATCGGAAACTAATATGATGGAAAATAGAAACTTATATGATGGAAAATAGACCCGGGGGCCATAGGTTTCACTAGAGACTTCTCTCTAGATAGCAAATAATAAGGTGGGTGAACAGATTACTGCCGAGCAATTGATAGAAAAACACAAAGTTATGACGATATCTAAGGCAATGGTCATGAACATAGGCATCACATCCGTTTCAAGTAGACCGAAACAACTCTGAATCTACTACTATTACTCCACACATCGACCGGTCCTGCCTGCATCTAGAATATTAAGTTCATTAAGAACAGAGTAATGCATTAAGTAAGATGACATGATGAAGAGGAATTTACTCAAGCAATATGATGAAAACCCCATCCTTTTATCCTCGATGGCAAAAATATGATGCGTGCCTTGCTGCCCCTACTG
The DNA here is from genome assembly GCF_018294505.1 of Triticum aestivum. Taxonomy (NCBI): domain Eukaryota; kingdom Viridiplantae; phylum Streptophyta; class Magnoliopsida; order Poales; family Poaceae; genus Triticum; species Triticum aestivum. The sequence goes on along the minus strand of NC_057812.1, from coordinate 719,265,146 downwards.
TCACTTGGGAAAGGACATCGCAAGATTGAACCCAAAGCTAAGCACTTCTCCCATTGCAAGAAAAACCAATCTAGTTGGCCAAACCAAACCGATACTTCGAAGAGAATTACAAAGATATCAAATCATGCATAAAAGAATTCAGAGAAGATTCAAATAATATTCATAGATAAGCTGGTCATAAATCCACAATTCATCGGATCTCGGCAAACACACCGCAAAAAAGTATTACATCGAATAGATCTCCAAGAACATCGAGGAGAACATGGTATTGAGAATCAAAGAGAGATAAGAAGCCATCTAGCTACTAGCTATGGACCCATAGGTCTGAGGTAAACTAGTCACGCATCATCGGAAGGGCAATAGAGTTGATGTAGAAGCCCTCCGTGATCGAATCCTCCTCTGGCAGGGAGCCAGAAAAGGTCCCTAGATGGGATCTGATGGGTACAGAAGGTTGCGGTGGTGGAAAAGTGTTTTTGTGGATGCCTCTAATGGTTTGGGGATATTTGGGAACATATAGGCGAAAGAATTAGGTCAGTTTATCTCTAAGTCTTCTGGTTGTCTTCCGGTCTATGGAAAATCATCGCAAAGGTATCATTCTGTTTGGACTCCGTTTGGTATTCCTTTTCTACGAAACTCAAAAACAAGGAAAAACAGAAAGTGACACTGTGCTCTAGGTTAATAGGTTAGTCCCAAAAATAATATAAAAGAGCATATTAATGCATATAAAACATCCAAAACAGATAATATAATATTATGGAACAATCAAAAATTATGATACAAGTTGAAATTTCACAAGCTAATTCAAAAACTAAGTGTAGAAGAAAATTCAGTTAGCTACTAATAGAACAAAATTCAGTTCACTTTAGTGTTCTATAATGAAATGAAAAAACTTCAGTTAACTACTAGTTTCATTCATTTAACTTCACCTAATTAACTGACGGTACCACTACCACTACCACTAGTAACCTAAGTGTAGAAGAAAATTCTGCTAACTACTAATAGAGAAACTTAGTTAACTTTAGTGCTATATAATGATGAGATAAAAAATCCAGTTAACTATTAATTTCAATCATTTAGGTCATTCATTTAACTTCACCTAATTAACCTATTGTACCACTACTACCAGTAGCACTACTAGCCTAATTAACTTAGTAAAACCCTACTACCCTCACTAAAAAACATCTAATTAACATCTACTAGTACCACTACTGCCCTGGCCTAATTAACATCTACTAGTATGACTATATACTACTAGCAGCACTGCTGCAACATTTTCTTTAGTTTGTTCCTTCAAGAAAAACATCTATGGAAACAAAAACCCTATTTAAACCCTACTGCCCTACCTAAATTTTTGCTCTAAACCCTACTGCCCTAGTTAAACCCTACTGCCCTAGATAAATTTTTGCTCTAACCTAGCCAACCTAGTTAACCTAATTAACCTAGCTAGTTAACTTAGTTAGGTAACTTAGCTAGCTAGTTAACCTAGTTAACCTAGCTAATTCCTAGAATAATATTTTCTGACCTAATTTGATACTTAGCTAATTTGATATATATGAAAATAGCAACCTAGTTTTTATAGCAAAACCTAGCTATCTAGGGTTCATACCAAAACCTAGGGTTCATGCTTAAACCTAGGGTTCATAACTAAATTCACCTAAGTAAATTAACCTAGAGAGGAGGGGTGGGGGCTTACAGAGAGGGTGCTCGGAGGAGACGGTGGCAGGGAGGTGCTCGGGGGAGACAGTGGCATGGAGGGCGTCGAGGGTGGCTTCGGTGGCGTCTACAGTAGCTTCGACGGCGAGGGTGGCTCCGGGTGCGTCGAGGGCGCGCGGCTCCGGTGGCGGCGACGGCGCGCAGCTCCGATGACGGCGACGGAGGCAGGATGGCGAGGGAGCAGGGGCGGCGAGGGAGAGGTAGGAGATGCGAGAAGAATGGAGAATTGGGGGAAGGAGGGACGCCCACGCAGGGGCGAGTCAAACATAACGGCAACGCGGTTTCTGCAACAGCGCTATAGCAACTTAGCTATAGTGCTGTTTGGTGGACCGCGCTACTAGTTTAGCTAAGTTAAATATAGCGCGTGTAGCGAAAACACGCAATAGCTAAGGTTGCTACAGCGCTTTCATAAACAGGCGCTACTGCTATTGCTTTCATTTTTCCATTTTCTTTAATTTTCTTTTTCTTTTTTCTTTTCTTTTCCTTTTCTTAGTTGCAGCGCTGTCGCCTTAAAACGCGCTACTACTATTTGCTTAGCAGTAGCGCGGTGTGTAGACGGGCGCTACTACTACTATACCTAGCTTGTCTCCAACGGTGTGGCAGTTATAGTAGTAGCGCTTTTTATTTGGCCGCACTACTACTATATAAATAGTAGCGGGCTTGTTCTCCCCGCGTTATTGTTAGGTAGTAGTAGCGCCTTGTTTTAGCCAGCGCTACTGATAATCCTCTGTCCATAAGGTTTTCCCTAGTAGTCAATAAATTCTTGGCGTCTTCTGTGTGAGGCATGAATGTTAAAATTTTGACTCACATCCAAGGGTCAAAAGAGGTCTTGTAAACAGTGAGACTTCCATGCACCATTGACGTCAAAAAAATAAGCAACACGGTGTAGTCTGCAATCTCTCTTCAGCACGCTGGGGCGGAAGGATGGTCCTCACAGGATCCAAGTCTTCATGGAAATACCGTCATCAACTCTGTAAAATTATCCCTTCCTTGACTAGCGCCAGCCCGTTTTCTACCGCTATCCACACAGCGGACACATTGCCGGTAAACACTATACCCAACAAATTCCCACTGGGGTACTATTTTCCCTATCGCAATCAGGCACATAAGCCCGTCGGAGCATCAAGCAATCGCCAAACTTGTTTTGCTAGAAGTTCTTGGTTGAATGCACGCACACGATGTAAACAGATACCACCCTTTGACTTAGGCAGCATCATTTTGCGCCAATTCAACTAGGCCATCTTCCTTTGTACTTTCTTCACCATCTACTAGTGCTGAATATGCTCAAAACATGTTGGACTCGCTTGAGCCACCGACTTGATCAATATTTCCTTGTTCCCCGAAGACATCTCTCTCCCCCCTTAACTTGCTTCCAATACTTGAAATCTACACATTGCAGCTACACGATCAAATGCTTAACAAAATATGTGGCATATGGCCTAGCTTGTTACAGAAATGTTTTTGACTTTTGAATTGAAACAAATACCGATTAATGCAAAGGTCATCCCCAACAGCGGCAGGGAGCTAAGTGGAAGTTCTCACAGGCACGACCCGTGCACTTTTAATTACAGGTATGGGAACAACGGCATAAACACGGCCTTGGCGAGCCGGGGTGTACATGGTGAAGGCAGAACCCGATGGAACAGCCGAGAAGGCTGAACGAACGTATGGGGTGCGGTTGCCAGTGTGCCTCTTTCTCGTCTTTGCAACGTCAAACATAGCTGGCTTGGCACCGATCATACCCGTGCTACCACTAGGTGTGGAGCGTTACCTCAATCGACTAAGCCGCAGTCTTTGAGACCAAAGATCGCACATGCAGAGCTATATATCTACTCTTTACTCAAATAGAACCCATCATCCAAGCACCTTCTCGTTTGCTGCAACTCCCCCGTGCTCCTCAAATAGATCCATGCTAGATTCAACATATATAGTATGACGAACTTTATTAAAACATTAAGGTCACTAGACAAAATTTCATGGAATACAAGGCAATAAAAACTCACAAGTTTCTTCCTAAATATGAATACTATCTATGCTAACCTAACAAAAAGATATTGCACCAACAAGCAACGGATCGATCCAAACCTAAATTACAAAGAAATCATGGAACATAGTCCCGATCTAGGAACTCCCTCAAAGGTTCTTCTAGTGCCTCTGTAACAGCTTCCCACCCAGCGGTCGTCGGGTAAGTCTCATCCCAGTAGAAATTCTTTTCAGGATTCTTGCATAGGTCGTAGAGGCGCTTCCCTGAAGGGCTAACCTGTCCACAGTACCCCAGCTCGGTGGAAGCCTCACAGCAAGGTGTCAGCTTGCGCTTGAAATTGTTTGACTGCTCCGACCCTTCACCTGCATACACACAGTTCCAACAGACGTTGAATAAAGTGCATACATGTGAAACCGGACTTAATTTGCATCATGCGCGTGCAGACATATAAAGTACGAGTACTTACCCGGGGCGTGATTAACGATGTCAGTGAAGGCAGTGTAGAGGTCCAGTATGTGGGCATTATTCTTGTTCCCCATCAGGTGTTCTATATTGTTGTTGTGCACAGTTGCGGCATAGTTTGCCAGAAGGTCGCATGTCGTGTAGTTGTTCGCACTAGTCCGCAAAGGCGTGCAGCCAATGGGATGCATGTTGTTCACTAGTACCTTTCTCACACCTAGCCTCTGTAGCTTCCCCACGTTCTTCGCAATCTCAGTCGTCACGTTCCCAATATAACTATCAATCTGCATGCAAGAGAAGTTACTTGGTAAGAAGCTGGGTATATAGTAATTGCATACTGGTTAGTGTTTGCAAGTTTGAGTCTGCTAACTACTACTCACATCATCGAAGCTACTCAAGAAGGCATTGTCGACGTTGGCACCAGTCATGTAGTCACTGCCGGAGATGGAGACGAGAGCGACGGAGCTCTGAAGCTGTTGTTTTGAGAT
>NC_057812.1:719236972-719259415 GCF_018294505.1 Triticum aestivum | reverse complement strand
ATGAGCCTATAGCTATATTTATAGAAGATTTTTCTGGTCGGTAGGTAGGTACGTATTGCACATGGAGTCAGCAATCCCACGTACGTACGCTTGTAGCTATAGCCGCGGCCAGACTAAGAATGCATGCGTCAACGTGGAGACGAAGAAACGTCTTGGGAAACCAATAGATACAAGAATCGTGTGTAGCAAACTTTGAACGACAGGTAGATAGAATGGTGCGTCCTACCTGTACCTGTTAATTTGAAAGTCCTACAAGGCCACCTGGATTCAGGAATCCTTGTACCTGTTAACTTGAAAGTCCTACCCTGCACCTGGATTCAGGAATCGGTTGGGGCGCAACCTGGAAGTCACACCGGAGGTGAGATGCAGGACCAGGGGAGCAGCCGTGTGCTCCCCGGCGCGAGACATGTGCTGCCGGCGCGCTTGTTCTAGCTACAAAATGAACAGTAATTGCGTGGTACACACACTCAGATACTTATAATTAGTACAATCCCAAATACAATATAACTGTGCTATACAAGAACATAGTGCATGCATTTTGCAATCGAGTAGGGCATTTTGGAGACCGAGCTACATGGATACTTTAAAATTCAAGGATGTAATGTGTATGTTTATAAAATTTCAGAATCAAATACCTTGAATCACGAGCTACATAAAAAGAAACAAAATCATGGACTTTCAGAATGAATAGTACACATGATAAAAGGCCCCAGATTTGTCTTTTTTGCGTAGCTCTCATTTTAGTGTTTTTGACCTGAAAATCTACACACACACACACACACACGTACATTATGTATCTATGTATACGTGTATTTTGTTCAGAATTATTTAAAACTGAAAAGTTTGAATTTCGAGGCTTTCAAATTAAGTCCTCCATGGAGCTCGGTCTTCATTTGGCATTTTTCGCTACCAAAGGCACTTTCCACCTTCCCTCATCATATACATGCATGCATGTAAAAAATACAAAAATACCTATGCCATCAAAGATTTCATCAAAATTCAAAATGCTTTATATCTCAAACCATCGGTCCGATTCAAAATTCATTTTGAGAGGTACACACACTAAAATAGTTAAATCAGTACAATCTGACCATGTTGTTCTGATCTGTATTTTGAGTATAGTTGTTAAAAAGTATGCAAAATGTTAAATAAAACCACTTGTTTATCTTGGCAAAAGTTATATTCAACATTTTTTGTAAACTTTTGTGTACACATGCATCATTTCATTAATTTTGGTATTTCCATCTTTTGCGCTGCAGTCAAATTGATTGGGCAAGATAGTTGGCTAGTTGCTCAAGTTGTCGTGCTCCAAAAAATTTAAGATAGTAGCTCGTTCGAATTAAGGTTTGGTGTTTCCTATGTTGTTGTCTCGAGAATACGAGTTCATTCACATTCTTTTTGTTTGCTTTACAAAACAGAAAAACCATGGATTGATGTATTACAAAAAACAGTACTTTTAAGTTTTATTAGTTATTTAGTTATATGCATTTTGTACAATATAGGGCCTAATATTTCATTTTGCCCTGGACTGCAAATTTCAGAAGACGGGCCTGGTCCTACCCGACCACCTAGACCGGAGAATCAAACTTACCTACAGTTGGGCTGGCGCCCGCTCTGCCGTGCGCGTTCATGAGGTCGTGTTAGATGTGAGGTACAGGGCCAGGGCAGGAGCCTTTCATCATCCTTGCAGGTGTGACATGTGCTGCAAGCGCTCGTGTGTTCTAGCTAGCCTTGTTGTGCTCTGCGCCCAAGTATTTGGAGCAACAACATATGGTAGAGCACCTTTCGTTCCTTAACATCCATGTAAAATATTTTGAGATAAACGAATACTTTTTGTGTGTTGCACACACTCAAATACTTATTAGTACAACCCCAAATCCGAAATACAATGTATGTGAAGTCAATACAACACAAGATACATATGGACTAGGTGCAGCGTGCAAATTCGTCGAGAGGCAATTACAAACCGCTACATGTAACTGATTCATATATTCCTCTTAGTTCCCTATGTAGCGACTTAATTAAAATCAACATATCAGAGAGTACAATACACATATAGTATTCATTGTTTTAAAGACAGAGTATGTCGATCGAACATCAGACGGCTGTGATCTTTTCGATGCTTCGCCTAGTTGAACTGCTACACACATCGTAGCTTGGCTGAGAAAAAAACAAGAATGGTTTGAATAAGACAAAGTGTTTGAGGCGCACTACCATGGGCATGCGCTGCTGTGTTGGCGACGGCGGTCGGAGATGGCAAACGCTGGCGCACTTCTGGGTGCCACCGAGAAGCAGTGCGGCGTCCCACCATCTGTGCTGCCTATCAAAGTCGTGTGCCCAGTGCATGACCAGTGGCTGATTTTGTCGGTGCCGAAGAAGCACAGCCATGTTATTAAGGACTTAATTACGTGTAGGCTCACATTCACCCCTGCTCTGGTCATGGTTGATGGCAGTGGTGAGTTCTGAACTTGGGCATGTCCTTGTTATGTTAACGTAAGTGCTATGTATGTCTGGTTAGTGAACTTGGCTGTCAGCTATTTGGTAAATTATATATGTAGTTCCTTTGTTAGTTATGTAACCGCAGGCGTGCATTGAGAACTATGATAATGTCAGGGGTTGTGTTGCAAGGTTCTGTTGTAATATCAAGTGTTGTCCTGGTCGATCCTTATGTACACGCACGTGAAGTTCACCTTGTACAATACCTTTTTTGTAGGAAACTTTTGTACAGTACCTGTAGCAATAATTTGGCCATACATGTAGTTTAATTTATCATGTTTTTTAAGTTATAATATCTCAGCCATAGAGACAATATTTTGGCCATACACGTGATTTAATTTATCTGGAAACTTTTCTAGAATTACAAGATCACTTATTTAGGTCAAGTTTGTATGCCTTATACATTAAAAATTCCCTCCTTCAGCCAATGCAAAGAGAGCTTTAGAAAATGCAGAACTCAGAAACCTATTTTAGTTGGTCCCCTAAAATACCTAGGGTATATATTTATCCCTCTACTCATTACTGCCTCTACTTGTGCGGATGACATGAAATTATTTGAGAACTTATGTGCCTCTTGCATTCTGTAGTAACCAGCGCAAATATATCCTATGGCTATAATTCCATTCCACTCCTGGCCTTCTTAATTTATTCTCTCACACCCCCATCAATGGCCATGTAGAATTCGTTTCCTTTCTGGCTTATTCATTCCATATGCATGGCCTTCTCTCTCCCTTACTTTAATTCCTTTCCTCCGTGGTTCATGGCAATGACTATATTTTCTTTCCTTCATAAGTCATAACTCCGGAAAGGAAGTATTTTCTCTTACTTCTTTTCCTCTCGCTCCTCCTCCTTTTGATTCCTTAATAGGCGGCTTATCGGTTTCAACTCAGAAACATATAAAACTTGGTGGAACTTGATCGAAAGGAGCGAGGTGGGACTATTTATAGCAAAACGATCTGTTTCCTATCACATACCATACCATAGCTGAGTTGGCTCCCATGATCTATACGTGATGGTGAGGTTTCGAGTTCGATTGCCCCATGGTCCTATACTTTTTCGTTGCTCCTCCATTGATTTTAGAAAAAATGAGAGGAGGCCTACCTCGGCCCATAATAGTTTGTTCAAATAATGGGCTGGGAACACATATATGGGTCGGTGTATAAGAAAACTATTAAGCCTATGGAGAACTATGAAAGTCTCTATCCTTTAATATTAGGTAAAGATAAAGATAAAGATAAATGGAGTAGCTAGTTAGTTAGTACAGTAGCATGCATGCGATATAGGGGTATTATGCAGTGGTGAGTCAAGTAGGTGTGAAAGTCTCCATCCTTTAATATTAGGTAAAGATAAAGATAAAGATAAATGGAGTAGCTAGTTAGTAAGTACAGTAGCATGCATGCGATATAGGGGTACTATGCTGTGGCGAGTCAAGTAGGTGGGCTTCATAGGGCTCTAGCCTACCCTCCAAAAAAATGTATTATTTTTTTAATACTACTCTTCTTTTCAGGTTAGCCCATTAGCCCGACAGAGGCACCAGCAGAACAGCCCACACGGCCACACCAGAGCAACGAAGCACGCATCGAGGGTTCCAGCCTCCACGCGCATCCGGGCCCCAGACCAAGCGTTCGTCGGCGTTGGGGCGGACGGCGGCGGACCATGCAACCGGCCGGGGCGTCGGACTGCCGGAGCACCGCGCCAGCAGCTAAGCGCGCGCGCCTCTCCGACGACGGCGACGAGCCAAGGCGCCAACTGGCCGCGGCCAACCCTAGCTGGCCATCGACCGCCGGCGGCCGGCTGCTGCTCGGTGCCAGACTGCCAAGTGCCAGCCAAGCCTTTAAGTCGGAGAATCGGAGGCGTACTGCTGCTGTTGCTGCTGCCTGCTGCTGAAGGAGTTGAGGCGTTGACGTGTGCTCACTGCTGGCCGGCTGGGTAATTTGAATCAATAATTTTGGTACATTTGTAGTTGCTACTTGTTAGTTCATGTTATCTTAATTAATTTAAGTCCTATTCCTATGCAAATTATTTGCAGATTTGCAGAGATGAAGAGAAAAAATACAAGCATAAACAGTTTTTTTGAAATAGTTCAAGTACTCCTCGTGCCGAACCTGATCCTATCCCAGCCAGTCCACTGATCCCAGCGAATGTGAACCCAGATCCCCTTTCCCTGGCTGTAGTGACCATAGTTCCTACTTCAACTAATGAGAGACCTGATCCCTCAACTCCAAGCAATGAGAGAAATGACACCACATTTGATGAGAGTACAAACCAACCAAGAAGCCTATACTAGAATTTCATCCAAGTCAAATTATTGCTGATCCAGGACTTAGAATACCAATAGAAGATTATGCCCCTGAAATAAGAAGTGATGTGAGAAGAGCTTATTTGTTGAACAAGCGAAACAAAGCTATTGGGCATAAATTCAAGAAGACAAAAGATGGTAAAATTTGGAGATCCTTTCAGCGTGCGTGGTTTGACAATTTTGATTGGTTGGAATATAGTGTGGATAAGGAGGCTGCGTTTTGCTTTCATTGCTTCCTTTTCAAGAAACCATCCCAAGCCATTAGATTTGGCAATGATGTTTTCACAAAAAATGGGTACACTTGTTGGAAAACAGGTTTAGCTAGTTTTGAAAAGCATGTTGGTGGTCAATCTAGTTACCACAACATTGCTAGGGGAGATTGTGATGATTTCAACAATCAACGAGCAAGTGTGGCTACCAAATTCCGAGTGTACAGCAAAGAGGCTGAGATATCTTATAAAATCCGCCTAACTGCACCATTGGATTGTGCAAGGTATCTCATAGCACAAGGTGAAGCTTTTCGTGGGCATGATGAATCCTCCACTTCCATAAACAAGGGCAATTTTAGAGAGTTATTGGACTGGTATAAGGACAAGAAGGAAGATTTGAAGGATGCATTTGACAAGGGGGCTGGAAATGAACAAATGATTTGTTCTGACACCCAAAAGGACCTTGCTACAGCTTGTGCGATGGAGGTAACCAAAGTTATTAAGAATGACATTGGAGATAAGAATTTCTCAATACTTATTGAGGAGGCTAGAGATTGTTCAATAAAGGAGCAAATGGCGGTGAGTTTGAGGTAACACATACCATCTTTTAGTGTTTTTATATTGCACTAGTAATGTTTACTAATCTGATTTCGTGATGCACGTAGATTTCTAGATGATCATGGAGGGCTCCAAGAGAGATTCCTTGCCATTAAGCACATCACATATTGCACATCTGCTGGAATTAAAGAAGCTTTAGTTGATGTGTTGGAATATCATGGTTTGTCAATTTCCAGGCTACATGGTCAGGGTTATGATGGGGCTTCAAATATGAGAGGGGAGTTCAATGGTTTGCAAAAATTGGTTAGAGATGAAGCTCCGTATGCATTCTATGTTCATTGCTTTGCTCACCAGTTACAATTGGTGGTTGTCACCGTTGCTCAATGTTGTCCTGCTATTACTGATTTCTTCAATTATATTCCCTTGATAGTGACTCAAGTGTGTTCATCTTGTAAAAGGAAAGATGCATTACTTGCCAAACATCAAGATGAATTGTTAGATTTGATGGAGAATGGAAAGATTTCAGCCGGTACCGGGTTGCATCAAGAATCTAACATAACAAGACGAGGAGATACTTGTTGGGGCTCACACCTCAAAACCTTGCTTCGTATATTCACAATGTGGAATGCTGTGGTGGATGTGCTAGGAATTGTTGTGGCTGATGCTCGGGAACACACATGCCAAGGTGGAGCTAGAGGTTTGCTTAAAAACATGGAATGCTTTGAATTTGTGTTCATCATGTTCTTCTTAATAAACTTTATGAGCAACACAAATCAACTATCCCAAGCTTTGCAAAGGAATAATCAAAATATTGTTGAGGCCATGCGTTTGATCTTGGATGTGAAAGAAAGCTTGCAGGACATGAGGGACAATGGTTGGGAGCCTTTATTTTGCCAAGCCAAGAACTTTTGTGAAACACATGATATTGATGTGCCAAACATGGATGATCTTGTTGGAACAATGGGCCAATCTGTTCGCACTAAGAAGAAGGTGACTCGGCTTCACTGTTACAAGGTTAGCATATTCAATGTTGCCATTGATGCAACTATCACCGAGATGAATCACCGATTTAATGAAGTTTGCACCGAGTTATTGGATTGCATGTCTTGTCTTAATCCAGCAAACAACTTTGCAAAGTTTGACGTTGACAAACTTATTCGTCTTGCTAAAATTTATGATGAGGACTTCACAGAAGCTGACCGGTTGTTGCTAAGAGTACACCTCCCCAGATTCCTTATGAACATTAGGATAAGTGATGAATTTAATGGATGCCGGGATGTCCACACTTGCTCGTTTGATGGTTGAAACAACGAAACACACAACTTTCCATTTGGTATATCGCCTCATTGAGTTGACACTCATTCTTCCTGTAGCAACTTCGTCAGTTGAGCGAATATTTTCAGCAATGAAGATCATCAAGACAGATTTGCGCAACAAACTATCAAATGATTGGCTAAATGATTTAATGGTGTGCTATTGTGAGAAAGAGATATTCAGAAGCATCACGATGACAAAATCATGATACAATTTCAGAAAATGAGTGATCGGAAAGGACATTTGCCTTATGAGTTTAATGTGATTCCTTAGAGGTATATATGTTAGTGTTACTAGTTTTAATACTTACATGTGCATGACTTATTGTTGTATCACTAACAAGTGTGCTAATTTGGACAGATGGCTTGTGGTTGGTGACTTGAGCGAGGGATCTTGGGCATACATCTCTATATTTTGGTGTGAAGCTATTCTATAACTACAATACCAGTAGCAGTACTAACCAGTAGTAAGAAGCAACATCTCATTGTCTTTTGTTATTGCTTCTCTCGTACTTTGATGCCTTGGTCTGTGAATTGTATGAACCTTTCTGGTATGTTTAAATGAATACTGCATGCTTTAATTAGTATTCTGGGAAAGTTTGATTACATTTCGGCAAAAGGACAAGGAGATAATGGTTATTTAGCTGTACAAATTCAAATTTCAGCTCAAAATTTAATATTTTTCAAAAATCCCAAAACAATTAGAGTCAACACTAGATGCTTCCAGTAGTATTCTGTGATATTCTCAGCTCATTTGGATAAAAGAATTACGAGATGATGTTGTTTCTCTTGAAAGGAACGTTCCATTTTTTTCTGCCGTTAACTTTGAGCCCACCCTCTAATTTCATTCTGGATTCGCCACTGGCACTATGTACTTAGTCAGTGCAATGGTAAGAAGCTCACCCTTCGCCTTTTCATTCTTGTTGTTGGACGCCATAAGCTTAACCATTTGTGAGGTAGATTGAACTATGATGCCAAATGCTTGCGGAAAATTTTATTCTTATAGAGGCATACGGAGCGGGAATTGTAGAAATTGCATCAATTAGAGCGATCATGACATCTAATGAGAAACTATTACATGTATAATTATTAAAATTAAATTTTGCACGACTTGATTACATTGACTAGGAGTGTATGAACTGCTTTGAGTGAGTGCTAATGTCATTAAATGTTTAATTTGACCCATGGCTTTTGCTTTGACAGGATCTACCTAGTCAATGGAATATGTGTCGACTGCACACGGTCCAGAAAGTGGACAAAAATTATTGGAAGTGAATTAAAATTAATGCTCAGTTTTCTGAACACGATGTACAAACCACATATGAAATATATTTCTAGTCGCAATTGAGACTGGTCACATGTATGTGTTTTTTTAGAATGTCACATGTATGTGTTGTGATCACCTCTTCCATAGATATATCTTTCAACCTATATGTATCAGTAGCTAGAAGAAAGGCACAAAATGACTATTGAAGTTTACATTTCTTTTGCTCTAGCTAGTAAACGGCACGAAATGTACTACTCCCGGTGTGAACATGATATTCTGCAACAAAAGCTGGATCATGTGTAATTTCCTTGACCTTGTCATTCAAATCAGGACAAGTCTTTTGAGAGTTAATGTGGCGGCTCTTTAGCTTTTTTCGATAAAGAGTGGCTTTATTGACTCAAAATATAGCATCGAGGATACAATTATAATGAGCTACACCTGGCCTCTGCATAACTAAGATGCACACAGCCAATACACACAAAGAAGCATGCTAGCAAAGGCACAAAAAGAAAAATCCCGAAGCATAGAAAGAACGATTGACAATGTATAGTGACAACCATCATAGCTAGCTAGGTCCTACTATTCAGCACGGACAACTACTGGTATACATAGGGTATAACTATCATGGCACACTTTTCATTGTTTGACTTGCTGATGTATATGCGTACATACAGTATACTTTTCCTTAGTCGGCGCTCGAAGTTGGAGCGGCAGATCATGGTAACACCGCAGTTCTGAGACAGGAAGACGGAGCGGCAAGCATGCGGCCACCTGATCAGCTGGTACCCTTGTGGGCAATCGGCGAGGTCACACCGGTGCGGCAGTCTCTCCTCCAATCGGTTCCCTAGGATGAGGCAGCAAGTTAATGTGTGTGGTGGTGCTATAGCACTCGATCTGCAGATTGAGGCGACCACTGATGGCTCTTGGTTAGGGTTCCTCTCTCTAAATATAGTTCGTACGGTGGGCAACTCGTTTTGGAGAGGTTGTCGGATGCAACCGAAAGGCTCCTTTGTGAAGTGTGGTCGCTCTCACACCGACAAGCTTGCCTTCGGCATTGAGATGTGATCTACGGATAGCGGCTTGACAGAGAAGGCATGGCTGTGCAGTGACGACGGTGGAATTTCTAGCCAAGCGCCTGTAGTTGTTGGGATCACAGAAGAGTGGTGGCGACAACATACGACAAACCCGATTTGGTGGTGCTTCTTGAGAACATGTTATCGAGCTTCGTGGTGAAACCCCAAGGTCTAACCCTAGTGGGTTATATCTAGCAACAATGTTATTGGGTTATTACCGTATTTGAGTCTTTGACAGGATATGTTCGAACTTGATCTTCTTGGTGAAAACATAGATTCTGGCCTCTAGTGATTGGATCCAGTGGCAATGGCCCTTGATCATCATTCCTTCTTGAAGGCATTATTGTTGAACACTTGCTGGGCCACACCCTCACCCAACAGCGCCACCACCATAAACACACCTAGTCGGCCCTAGCCAGCATCCCGGCATAGCATGCACCTCCGCGCCCAATGCGCGCTCGCACCACTCCATTGAGTGCCACACACCACTATCATGCATGCATCACCAGGTGAGCCCTGATGCGCATGAAACGCCCCGCCAGGTCTTTGTTTGCGGCCCTCCAGTGGAGGCGCAGTGAGAGGATAGGAGGGAGAATGGCCTAGAGGCATTTGTAGAGTGTTTTTTTTGGAAAAGGAGGTTAAACCCCCGAGATCCGCATCAATCGATGCATACAATTATCTTTATTAATTATTCAACACTAACTAGAACATATATACATCAAGCCACCCGAAGCTACCACTCACACCTGCAAACTCGATAATGTGGAGTGCTCTCACTCGCCAGATCTAAAACCGGTGTCATGGCTGATCCATCCAGATAACATATTGGAAGCAACTACCGGTGCAGCAGACCTAAAGCATACACCACATGCACACGTTTCGAAAGCTGCCATCATCATCGAACCGCTAACCCATCATTAGGAGAGAGATCCGCATCATCCTTGCCGGTCCGGCTATCCATTGACGCCTAATACGTCTCTAAATTTTTTATTGTTCCATGTTGTTATATTATCAATCTTGGATATTTTATAATCATTTTATATCATTTTTTGGTACTAACCTATTGACATAGTGCCAAGTGACAGTTCCTTTTTTTCCGTGTTTTTTACATCGCAGAAAATCAATATCAGACGGAGTCCAAATGCCACGAAACTTTATGGAGATTTTTTATGGATCAGAAGGAACATGATGGGCCCTGGTTGCACCTCGGGGGGAGTCACGAGGAGGGGACAACCCACCAGGGTGCGCCAGCAGGCCCAGGCGCACCCTGGTGGGTTGTGCCCACCTCGGGTGCCCCCGGACCGCCTCTTTGCTCTATAAATACCCCCAAAATACCAGAACCCTAGGGGAGTTTACGAAATATTCATCCAGCCGCCGCAGAGTCCAGAACCACAATATCCAATCTAGACACCATCTCAGATGGGGTTCACCACCTCCATTGGTGCCTCTCCAATGATGCGTGAGAAGTTCTTTGTAGACCTTCGGGTCCATAGTTAGTAGCTAGATGGATTCAACTCTCTCTCTCTCTTGATTCTCAATACAATGGTCTCTTGGAGATCCATATGATGTAACTCTTTTTGCGGTGTGTTTGTTGGGATCTGATGAACTTTGAGTTTATGATCAGTCATATCTTTTTATATCCATGAAAGTTATTTGAGTATCCTTGATCTCTTATACGCATATTCTCTTATAGCCTCATATTTCTTCTCTGATATTTGGGTTTTGTTTGGCCAACTTGATCTATTTATCTTGCAATGGGAAGAGGTGCCCAGTAGTGGGTTTGATCTTACGGTGCTTGATCCCAGTGACAGAAAGGGAACCGACACGTATGTATCGTTGCTACTAAGGATAAAAAGATGAGATCTATATCTACGAAATAGATTAACGGATCTTGTCTACATCATGTCATCGTTCTTATTGCATTGCTCTGTTTTTTCATGAACTTAATACACTAGATGCATGCTGGATAGCGGTCAATGTGTGGAGTAATAGTAGTAGATGCAGGCAGGAGTCGGTCTACTAATCTTGGATGTGATGCCTATGTAATGATCATTGCATGGATATCATCATAATTATTTGAGGTTCTATCAATTGCCCACCAGTAATTTGTTTACCCCTCATTTGCTATCTTTCTCGAGAGAAGCCACTAGTGAAACCTACGGCCCCCGGGTCTTCTTCCTCATATATTTTCTTGCGATCTACATTTCCTTTGCATTTTTATTCAGATCTTTTAAACCCAAAATACAAAAATACTTTGCTGCACTTTATTTTATTTATGATCTATTATTTCAATCTATTACATATTTCTGGCATCGTTACTCGAAAGGGATTGACAACCCCTTTAACACGTCAGGTTGCGAGGTGTTTTTTTTTGTGTGCAGGTGCTGTTTATGTTGTGTTGCTTGGTTCTCCTACCGGTTCGATAACCTTGGTTTCATCACTGAGGGAAATACCTACCTTCGATGTGCTACATCATCCCCTCCTCTTTGGGGAAATACCGATGTAGTCCTAGCAGACAGGAGTTTTCTGGTCTATAGTCAGGGAGCAATCAAAAGGAATTTCTCGCGCCGCTGTCGGGGAGGATCTTCTACATAACCAGGTTCCTAATCACAAATCTCATCTCCTCGCAATTTACATCATTTCTCATTTTCCTCTCGTTTTCCTCTTCCCCACTTCACAAAATTTGTCGTTTTATTCACCTCTCTTTTTCTTTTGCCGTTTTCTTGCCAGATCTGTTTTTGTGTGTTTTCTTATTTGCGTAGTCATGATGCCTCAAAGAAAATATTATGATGTTCCTTACCCAAATATTTGCTTGAAATTGAGAGAATTACTAGGGAATATATGACTACACAATTTGAGCACAATAAGTATTTTACTAAAGAACTTAAGGAGCACTTTGTTGTGCTGGATGCTATCACAAAAAAAACTTGATGATACTAGTAGAGAAGTTTGCAATCTTCAATCTAAGTATGCTTTTGCTAAAAGTTTGCTAGGAAAAATATCCGATGCACAAGCTACTCTATTAAATCAAATGGCTGCCAAACCAATCTCATTAGAGGATAAAAGTGATGAAGATCTTAAAATGATTGGTGTTTCATCTATTGATTCCTTGTTTAGTAAAGACAATATTGATGAAAAAGGGACTGGAGAAGATTCAACTTTAGGTAGAAGGTGTCCCAATATTTCGGAGGGTAAAAATCTTGTTGAGAAAATTGATGAAAGTGGGTTTGGAGAGGTCAAAACATTAGCTAGTGATGTACCCACTCTTTTGGATTACAAATACTTTAATTATGATAGTTTCTCTTTGATTGATTGTATTTCTTTGTTGCAATCCATGATAAATTCACCCCATGCTTATGAACAAAATAAGGCTTTTACTAAACATATTGTTGATGCTATGATGAAAGCTCTTGAAGAAAAATTGGAATTGGAAGTTTCAATCCCTAGAAAATTTCATGATGAGTGGGAACCTACTATAAAAGTCAAGATTAAAAACTATGAGTGTTTTGCTTTGTGTGACTTGGGTGCTAGTGTTTCTATAATTCTGAAATCTTTATGTGATGTGATTGGTCTTATTAATCTTGAAGAGTGTTCTTTGAATTTGCACTTGGCAGATTCTACTATTAAAAAGCCTATGGGAAGAATTAATGATGTTCTTATTCTTGCAAATAGAAATTATGTGCCCATAGATTTTATTGTTCTTGATATTGTTTGCAATCCCTCTTGTCCAATTATTCTTGGTAGACCGTTTTTACGCACTATCAGTGCCGTGATTGATTTGAAAGAAGGCAATATTAAGTTTCAGTTTCCTTTGAGGAAGGGTATGGAACACTTCCCTAGAACTAGAATTAAGCCACCTTATGAATCAATCATGAGGGCATCTTATGGATCTCGAACCAAAGATGACAAAACTTAGATCCTTGCTTTATGCCTAGCTAAGGGCGTAAAACTATAGCGCTTGTCTGGAGGCAACCCAATGAATAAATTGTTTGATATTGCTGAAAAAACAGAAACTTTTACGCTCAAGGAATTAATTTTAATTTTTTACCAGAGAGCGATAAAATATCCATTCTACTTGAAGTATATCAATATACAAATTTCTCAGGTCGTCCTAATTTTTCAGAACTTTTGGAGTTATAGAAGTATTTGATATAGTCAGATTGCTACACACTATTCTATTTTGACAGATTCTGTTTTCTTTGTGTTGTGTGCTTATTTTGATGGCTCTATGGTTTTGTTTGATGATTTTTTGCCATAGAAAAGTTGGAATACAGTATATATAATACAAGAACAAATACGAATTTGTTTGATACAACACGTATAGTAGTGGTTTATTATTCTTATACTAACGGGATCTCATGAAGGTTTTGTTGAGTTTTGTGTGATTGAAGTTTTCAAGTTTTGCATTATCTTACGATGGATGAAGGAAGGATGGAAGAGCCTAATCTTGGGGATGCCCCGGCATCCCAAGCTATTATCAAAAAATGAGCAACCAACTAAGCTTGGGGATGCCCCCCGAGTGGCATCCCCGCTTTCTTCCAACAACTATCGGTATTTTACTCGAGACTATATTTTTATTCGTCACATGATATGTGTTTTTCTTGGAGTGTCTTGTATGATATGAGTCTTTGCTTGTTTTATTTTGTGTTTTAAGTCATCAATCCTTGCTGAACACTCCTATTTGAGAGAGCCAAAGTTATGTCATGACTTATTATAATTGCTCTTTGTGCTTCACTTAAATCTTTTATGAGCTAGGACTTTCTCTAATGCTTCACTTATATCTTTTTGAGCATGGTGTGCTTTAGTGTTTTTGATGAAATGCTCTCTTTCTTCACTTAATTATTTTGAGAGAAATAAAATTTGTTATGCTCATGATCTTCACTTATTTTTTGATCTTATGAAAAGAAACACATGAAAATTAGTCCCAAAGTGAAAGATATCCAAGAAGGATAAAGAAAAGAAATATGTCATGAAGATCATTGGACACAATAAAGTTGATTCTTAGTAATAGTTTTGAGATATTATGATGTGATATGTGAGTTATATTGATGAGTAATTATGCTTTAGTAAGAATATTGGTGTTAAGGTTTGTGATTCCGAAGCATGCACGTATAGTCTCTCATTATGCTATGATGTTGGAGCATGATTATTATTTTTCATTGTCTTCCTTATAAGTGGTGGTCGGGGACGAGCGATGGTTTTTCCTACCAATCTATCCCCTAGGGGCATTCGTAGTAGTACTTTTCTTCGAGGGCTAAGAAACTTTTGCAATAAGTATATGTGTTCTTTATGACTAATGTGAGTCCATGGATTATACGCACTCTTACTTTTTCGCAATTTGCTAGCCTCTACGGTACCGTGCATTGCCCTTTCTCACATTGAGACGTGGTGCAAATTTCGCAGGTGCACCCAAACCCCGTGATATGACACGCTCTATCACACATAAGCCTTATTAAATCTTCCTCAAAACAGCCACCATACCTATCAATTATGGCTTTTCCATGGCCATTCCGAGATATATTGCCATGCAACTTCCACCGCTTCCATTTGATAACTTGAGCATTCACTGTCATATTGCTTTGCATGATCATATAGCTGACATAGTAGTTGTGGCTCAGCCACTATTCATCATTTTTCATACATGTTACGCTAGATCATTGCACATCCTGGTACATGCCAGAGGCATTTATATAGAGTCATACTTTGTCATAGGTATCGAGTTATAAGTTTTATTTCTTGTGAGTTATAAGTAAATAGAAGTATGATGATCATCATTATTCATTTTTAGAGCAGCGCCCTAGTGAGGAAATGATGATGGAGACTATGATTCCCCCAAGTCGGGAGGAGACTCCGGACAATGAAAGAAAAGAAAAAAAAGAAAAAAATAATAATAAACAAAGATAGAAGGGGCATTGTTAGTATCCTTTACAACACTTGTTCTTGAAAGTAGAACCTTGTTTTTTATATGGAGAGTCTCCTATCACTACTAGGAAAATGCTAATTAGTGGCGCACCTGTTTTGGCCATTAATGGCGCACTACAGGTGCGCCACTATCATCACACCACTAGTAACTAATACTAATGGCGCCCCCTGGTGCGCCATTAGTATACCAGACAATAGTGGCGCACCAGGGAGTGCGCCATTAGTATGTCAAACGGTGCGCCATTACTATGCCTCCCAGGGGGGCATATTTACCTTGTGCTTTGGGTTACTAATGGCGCACTTCTAGTTAGTGCGCCACTAGTGTGTTTATTGTAGTGCGCCACTAAAGTGCAGTGTGGTGCGCCACTAGTATGAATATTAGGAATTTTTTTCTTTTCTGAAATTTGCACAGGTTACAAAATATATTACTGCACAGAATATACACAGCACAACATATAAACAACATATTCATCGAATACAATAGAAGATTAGTCTTGGAATACAATTCATCATATTAGTCTCCGAATTCAAAAGACCGAATAAAGTTTGAACATTACAAGTCTCGAGACCGCGAGTAGCGAGTTTGTCTTCACATTACAAGTCGATATCGATCATCTAAACTACCATCACATAGAAGAGAGCTGCGGTCATCACGATGAGCATCATCGCGATGAAACTGGTGTTCATCCGGTTCCTCCTCCGCTCCCTCCTCTCTCCCGCTAGATAGCGCGCGTATCTAGCTTCCGCCTCCGCCCTAGTGGTGTACCCTTTGTAACTGTTACCGCTGAAACGGTGAATCTGTCTCCGACACTCCTCTTAGTCATCGTAGACTCCTAGAACCTTACCCTTGTACAAGACATACAACGACATCTCTATGCACTAGCCAAACAAAACGTTAGTAGAAATTCACAGACAATACATAAGCAATATATAAGTATGCAACAAAAGGATCGGAAGAGAAAAGCAACACATTAATAGCACGATTCATGGTCCTACTAATAAATAGCATCGATTACATATAAGTTGAACGACTGTCCAAACCAAAGAGACATACAAGTTCATTAAAGTTTAATTACAACATGAGCTAATCGATATTTCAGAACTACATAGCATCACTACTTTCGACTCGACTCAGGGACCGGAGCATGGATCAAGCCGCCGTCTGTCATGATGGTCATGAAATCGCGGGTGTTGTCAGCCTGCATTTGTAGCGTTGTTTCTATCTCACTGTTGGACGGTTGATATCTGAGATAGAACTGCCCTGAGGTATGAAGGAGATCTTGATGGATGATTTCCGCAAACTCCGACTGGATGCGAAAGAATTCTTGTCTGATGTCCACGTCCTGGATTGCCGACAAGCTTGCGGCCCAATCTTTGAGATTATTTGGTAGCAGAAGGTGATTATGGTCCCGTACGATCGCCGGCATGTGATGGAGGGCGTAGTAGGCATCCTTCTGACCGCCAGGCATCTACTTGACGCAGGGGAATGTCGTATTGTGGGCGAACACGTGCTTGCCGTACCTACGAATTGGCCTGCTGAAGGTGCCTCCAGACCTGGCGTAGCCGGGGAGAACATCATCAAGAACTTTCTTGATATTTGTGTAGCCTTTCTTCGACTGACGGTCCGAGTCGAAATCCGTGGCCATGGAATATTTTGGTCTTAAGAGGATGAGTGTGCAATGTGTGTCACTGCACAAAACACGGAATGCTAGAAAAAAAAGAACGATCGAAATCTAAGAAATCATATGTTACGGGGCAGTGAGGGGATGACTTACTCGGGAAAGTAAGGCACGAGGAAGTTATCCTTATCTGGGTTTGCTAGAATGACGCCTTCGAGGTATGAACTCGCGACTTGCCGGTCCCCAGCACTGCCCAAGATCTTGGCACGCATGTAGAAGGGGTCGACTATCACGATGTCTGGGGTATTGTCTCTAATGATTAGCATCTCCATACTCAGCGAAAATAGCCGAACGAAGGTGCAGTGCAGCGGATGAAGGTTAAACACAGTGAAGATGTCATCAAACCGCATGACGATCATACCCCCGATGGCGCTATCCACAAAGCCCTTGCCCTCTGGCACCTTGGCCACGAAAACCGGGTATGCCACATCATTCTCTCGGAGACGCGCTTCTCCAAAGAAAGAACACTGTCATGCAGACTCCGCATAGCACCAGTTTCAGCATTGAGTAGATTAGTCGGTAGCATCGGCCTACCCGCCACATGCACCCTCCTCGAGATATTCTTAGGTGAAGGTGGCCCGTCCTGAGCACGGATTGTACTCGGTGCCAGCTGGCTCGCATCCTTGTTACTCTTTCTTTTCTTCCCCTCTTCTTCTGCTGTAATGGGATTGAGTTCTGCTCACAGACAACCTTCTTGAGTGTGTTGGGGCTGATAATATTTTGCACCTCGGCTATCTGAGGCTCGGTGAAGGCGGCAGCTGGAGGCGTCTCCTGAGAACTGAACGCCAGACGATGCCTGTTGCAACTGGGTTTCTCCGCGGTACCAGCTAGATCGTCTTTTGCAGGGTTGGGTTCTTGAGAAGGCCCCAAGAATTTTTCATCGTACCCATGTTCGTTGAAGTACTTATCGACCCTGGTAAATGTACCTCCGTCGTTGTCATCGTCGTCGTCCGGATCCTGTGCCATATGCATGTCCAGATCATGTGCCATATGCATGTCCGGCATGTCCCGTAGCGTTACGGGGGTCTTGCCATGGCTTGGTGCCGGCACGACTAGCTGTGTTGTCTGTGGGGTGGTGTCCCCTGCCCCCAAACGAATCTGGCTCTTTGGCCAAAGCATGGGCCAGCTTATGCAGGCAATGAGGGTCATCACATCATCTTCGTCAGCCCCATAGGGTCGATACGGAGGTAACAAGTCGTCAAAGCCCGACAGCACCCGAACCAGTTGAACCCTATAAACAGTGGGTGGCATCTGATTACCGTGGAACGCGCGGCTGCCCGGTTGAACGATTCTGCCTTGGCGACATCGACCAACTCGTCGTTCACGAAGTGGATGAGAGTGCACGGAACATCGGCGGTGCCCTGCGAAAACATGTAGGGCATCAGGGATGCCCAGTCAAAGGTAAGGAGATGAAGTCATCGGTCGAGAGGCTTAATTAGTTACCGTGATGGCGTCGAGCTGGGCTAATGTCGAGGCACCGCCAACGGCGGGCGTGCAACTAATGAAGGGTCCGCTTGCTGTCGAGGTGCTGGCCGGCATATTCTTCCCACACTCGGGTTCATTAAGCTACAATGCCGGCGCCGCCGCGGGAGACACCAATGCCGCCTCCGCCGGAGACACCAATGGCGCCACCGGCGCGTTGCGCGAGTTGCTGCCCGTGAAGCTAGGAATCGAGGGCGGCCCCTGTTGGCCGCCCGCAATCCACTCCTGCAGCCAGAAACCAAGGTAGGCATAATGGCGGTGATCGTCGCTCCCAGTTGGTCTCGCACTTGCTCTTCCACGATCTCCGGAATGCACGCCACTTGTGCCTTGAGTTGTTAAACCTCGCGCTCCTGGCTTTCCAAGCTGGTCTTTCTCTCCTTTCGCCCAGCAGTATAGTACTCCGACCATTTCATGGACAAGCCTTTACCGGCCACATGACCAGCTGACGACGGCTTACTGAGCTTATCCTTGTTTTTCATTACGTTCAACGCCCTATTTAAAGGGGTGTCGAAAGGGGAGCTCTGAGACGACCCCGCGCTACTGCTTTTAGTGTCCTACGGAAGGAACGTGAACCATTTAGAAAATTGGCTTCATTAATTAGAATGCAACCATATGGAGCTAATTACGCGGGGGTGTATTCCTTACCAGAACACGCTCAAGCACCTTGGTCTTCGGATCCGCGGTAAGATCCTTGGTTATCGGGTCCACCTTGTACCGGGCCCTGACATAGTTCCTGGTATGCTTGTCACGGTATTTCTTGAAGAGGGGCCGTAGGCCTTGCTCGGAACGCTCCTCGTCCTCCTTGTCCCATGTAGGTTCCGCCACTCTATAACCGCCGGGACTGAGTTTGTGGAGCCCTAAGTTCAAGTCCCGCATCTCTTTCCCCCACTGACTTGATTCCACGGTTGCGTCGCTCTCGCACTTGATCTTGAACTCCAGGTAGTCATCTTCGATGATCGAAGGATGTTTCTCCTTGATCTTCTCATAACTGTCACCTTTTTCAACCATTCTCTTCACCGCGGCTCTCCAAGTAGCCAGGGTCGTGCTCATCTTCGTGAGGGCGGCACTGTTCACTTTATTCCCTGCGAGGCTTGTGTTTGCGAAGTCACCGGGGAACTTGTATCGTTCGTGCAGCTTCGTGAAGAGGAGGTTGCACAAATTCCCTCGGTCACGATGCCTTAGGTTCTCGATGTTGATCGAGACGGTGCTCTAGAGAATGCACCCGAGCTGTCCCGCGTACCCCTTGACTATTTCTTTGGGCATCGTTCAATGCCCCTCGGAGGACACTTCAGTAAATTCCTCCTTGACGGTGCCGAGCATGTTCGGGTGCCGGTCCTTCCATTGCCTCTTCGGTTGGCTGCCATCTGTGTGTGCGCTGCCATCATCAGTGGTGGCATCCTCGGTGGCACCATCGGTGGTGTCATCCCCGACGCCACTAGGGGTTGTATAGTCAGGATCAGTGTCTTCTGCGGCGTCCTCATAGCGGTGAGGTTCTTGCTCCATCTCTTGGGACAGCTCCCAAAATGCCTTGCCCGAACCGCCGGCCTCATCATTGTGGGCCATGTTTCGCTCTAAATAGGAAAAAAGTTTGGTCAAAAAGTTGGTTATTGTCAAGGAACAAGATCATTGTCTCATCATTTAGGATTTGTTGACACCGAGGCATCCTAAAAGCTAAGATTTTATCATTTAGGGTTTGTCGACACCGAGGCACCCTAAAAGCCTAAGCTTTCATCATTTAGGTTTTTATCGACACCGAGGCACCCTAAAAGCCAAGGTTTTATCATTTAGGGGATTGTCGACGCTGAGGCACCCTAAATGCTAAGTTAAGTTTTCATCATTTTGGGTTTATCGATGCCGAGGCACCCTAGGTTGACTGATATATATGGGTATCTTCTAATAATATACCCTATCAAGAAAAGGGAAGGAGAATTCTAAGTTGGGCCTAATCACTTGGCTCCATTGTCACCTATGGTTTAATGCAGCAAGAATAAAGGGGCAGTTGATCCTACTTAATTAAGTACTAAGATACCCCGGCCCATGCATTAGTCACAAGTACCCCATATGTCCTATTTTTTAGCAAAGTCATGCTAAAATTCACGGAAAAATTCAGCATGACCTTTGCTGAAAATAGGACATATGGAGTACCCGAATTTGCCGGAACGGAAGTTAATCGACATTCCGGCAAACTCAAGGGCCTCTCGGGGTACAGCAGCAACATCACAAGTTGACAAAATTTCCAAGTAGTACAGCAGCATCATCACAAGAAATACCAATGAACATATAGTCCAGCACATTCTGAACTTGTTTGTCAAAGTGTTAGTAAGCATCACCCCCACAATGTGCATCCCTTGATTTCCTTCTCACCAGCAAACCACACTAATGCTCTAACTAGTGTACATAATTCATTCACCATGATCACATTTTCTTTTCTTTATACAGAAGCCTTTCACTATAACTGTCTGATCCTAGCAAAGACATGCATTACACATAACCACTCCCACCAAACCTGCAGAAGTGCAGTAACTGAAAATCCAGATCAGTTACATTGTATATAAGCACTTGGATGTTCAGGTAAAAGTAGCACTATGAGGCAATGGAAACATAGAAGCAATTGACAGAGCCTATATAAAACCTAGAGATAATTTACCAATTTATTATACATGTAACTGAACCTAGAGAACCCATAAACTAGCACAAGAAGGCTTGCTTCCTATGCACGTGTGCACCAAACCTACATAACTAGTGGACCAACTCTCTGTCTGTTACAAGAACTACAACTAGGAAGCTAGCACCAGATGCACTTGGGGATATACTAGTTATGCACTTCACATCCAGATGGCAATTACCTAGTATTATAAGCTAAAATTACCTAGTAAGTGCTCAATCAATAAGGTACAAGGTAAACTGAATTGACTTTCCAAATTGAGAAGCGCAGACAGAGCATAAGCAAAGAGGTCAACTGCTAATATCTATTCAATGCAAATAGTAGACATCTGAGTTCTCGTGCTCATATTGGAACATCCAGAACACCAAAGGCATCTTCAAAGTGAAAATTCTTACCCCTACACAACTATTCGGCATAATCAGAATTGAAAAGTAACATTCTTCAATATAGATCATGGGTGCTCGGGGGAAAGTAGCACAAACAGACAATGCAAACAACCAATCAACTAGTGAAGCCAATCAAGAACCTAGAGATATAGCTAGCAAACTGAGAAGCACAGGCAGAGCAAAAGCGAAAAGGTTACATGTTCACTGCGAAATAATAGATGCGCGAGTTCCAGTGCCCATATATGAAAAATCTAGAGCAGCAAAGGGCATCATCATCAAAGTGAAACTCTTAAGCCCTACATAATTATGCAACCTTGATCACAAATGACATTACTGGATTTAGATCTATTGCAGTAAATATAAGGACTTGGATGCTCAGATTTAAAGTAAAGTGCGCGAGCAGGCAATGCAAACACACAATCAATTGGTGAAAACCATCGACAACCTTGGGACAAATCCGGTGCATCAAACCTAGATAATCAGTGGACCAATTCTAAGTATGTATCAAGAACTCTAGCTAGAAAGTTAGCAACAGTTGAAATTGGGGATATACTAATCATGAACAATCTCTCCTGGTCGGTCCAACTCAGAAATCACACCATTGTTCACATCCCATGGGCAGTCCCCGTAGCAACAAAAGCTAAGTTTAGACATATCCAACCGATCTCCTAAGCCCTGACCCCTAGAAACATTAGGCTAAACCCAACTGTGGCAGAAGGTGGATCCAGATTTTAAGGAATCGAGCGAGGCAAGGGAGGCAGAATCTACCACTTGGCGCGGGCCTTGAGCTTGAGGGCGGAGGGCTATGGCAGGGTGCAGGGCCCCTCAGTGGCGATCTTGTAGAACAAGAACAACCAAATTAGTTGGGATCCGGCTTAGATTAGATAAGCAAGAAGGAGAAGGGGACGAACTTGGGTACCTGCGCTGTCCTGCGGTGGTTGAGGAGTTGGATCCGGCAGCGGAGCCCAAGGGGGTCGTCAGAATGGTGCCTGTGGCAGCGCCAGAGACGAGGCCCTGGTGGCGCGGCGACGACGACGGCGAGGAGGCGGGGCGAGAAGGAGACGAAGCGAAGCAGCTTGTTAAGGCAGGGGCAG